>NC_133409.1:109315909-109618939 GCF_049350105.2 Macaca mulatta
AAAGACCTGTCAAATTTTTGTATTTTTTTTTTTTTTTGTAAGACAGGGTCTCACTTTGTTGCCCAGGATGGTCTCAAATTCATAGGCTCAAGCAATCCACCTGCATCAGACTTCCAAGTTGCTATGATTACAGGCATGAGCCACTGCACCCGGTCCTCAACTACATAAATGTTAACTGTTATTTTTGCCCCAAGTATTCAGGAAAGCCTGATAGACACATTCAGCTGTGTGGGGTGGTAAGGATGGGACGATAAAGAAACATGTGTGGCCAGCCCATATTTATCTCTCCTTATCACCCACTCAAAGACAGTGGCATTCTACTGAAGACTGTCTGACCAGAGAGTGACCTCTGTCCTTATGAATTACCAGCAGCAAAATTATCAGTGGTCCAAAGTGATGGCAGAAGAAACATAGCACCATACATTTTCCTGGCCCAAAAGTTTAGTACTAAGCACCTAGGAATATTCAGACAAATACCCAGCATCACCATTCTAAGCTATCAAAGTGGTCATTTACCTTGCAGACAATGTCATTTCACCTGTGCATTGCCCCAAAACATACTATTGTATTTGGTTGTAAAAACCTGGACACAATGAATATATTGTGTTAAAAGTATTATAAGCAGAGTAGAGTTCCAAAGAGTTCTGCAGTTGTTGCTTGAAGACACAGCTTATATAAACAGAAGAGGGCAAGACACATGATCCTTGCCATTCAGCACTGGCTTATTCTGTCCTTTTATGTAAACCACATATTTCATATGGTACATTTTGTCAACACCTGCAAACCCAAAACAAAGAATGCAACTGGTTATCTAGGCAAACAGCACTGAATAGTCACCACAAAACACAATGAAAAGTCAAGATATTTAATTTTAAAATTTAAATATAAAATTTAATTTTATATTCTCTGAATTTTTTAAATCTCTGCAATAGTCCTAATGGAATGCTTGGTGAGAAATGAGGTAAATTTTATACAGTTCCATCTATTGAAATCTTTTTAATCAACCACATTTCCCCAATTTTTATGGGGAGCTAACATTCTCCCCCAGAACTTAACCACTGGCTGGGTCTGTATAGTGGCTCATGGCTCTTCTATTTCTGTTAGCCCTCTGCTAATGGATTACAGATTCCTCTATCTGAGAGTAGCTTTGCAAAGATCAAAGAAATATTATTATTTCCTGTGCCTGGGTTATTTCATTTCATATCATGGTTGAGATTTATCTGTATGAGGATTTTATTATCTAACATCACATGGGAAGCATGCAGTATTCTAGCTGAGGTCTGAGTCAGATAGGAGAAGGTGAGTAGGATTCTATAGTTGATAGCTATTCCGCATTATGAAACCCCACTGATCTTCTCTTAATTCTACCCTTCTCCTATGCCAATGGCCTCTCCCATGGGTAGTTATCATTAAATCTCCATAAAACAAAAATCTGATCACATTACCCTCTTGCTTAAAATTGTTAAACAGTTGCTTATGTTCACGCCTCTTCCCACACTTGGACGACACTTTTTTTCATTTACTCCTTGCTCACTCCCTATGGCCATATTGCCACTTTTTTTTGGCCTATTAAATCAACCAAGATGGTTGCCACCAATACGCCACTGCAACAAGTGTTAATCTACTGTGAATGTACTTCAGATCTTTCTGGGCCTTCTCCTCATTTAAGTCTCTGTTCATAGTTAACCTCTTCAGAGAGATCTTCCCTAACTGCCTGACTTCCCTGATTCCCTGTTTTCTAAAATATGAAATAAAGTTATCTTAGTTCTTTGTTTATTGTCTATATCCTTCATCTCCCTGCCCTCCAACAGAAGGAGAACATCGTTGTTCTATTGAAGGAGTGGGGAGATTAAGTTTCACAGACTAACCACTGTATTTTTATTTTAAGTTATCTCAAAATCTAAATGGACCATGACAACCAAATAGAGAAGATGGCAGAAAATGAAACATAGGTAAAGCTGAGCACAGTGGCGTATACCTGTAATCCTAGCCCTTAGGGAGGTTGATGGGGGAGGATTGCTTAAGCCCAGGAGTTCACGACAAGCCTGACATGGTGAGACCCCATCTCACCAAAAAACTAAAGAAAATTGGCTGGGGATAGTGGCACATGCCTGTCATTCCACCTACTCAGGAGGCTGAGGTGGGAGGATCACTTAAGCCCAAGAAGTCAAGGCTGCAATGACTGTGATCGTGCCACTTCATTCCAGCCTGCGTGACAGAGCAAGACCCTATCTCAAAAGAAAAAAATAGTAATACAGATCTAATCATTGGTAATATTCAAATAGTTTCCTACTCCATTTTCTGATACTAGCAAACCTAAACTTTTCTTTTTCAATGCAATAGGTTTGAGAGATTTAAAAGTCATTGTTCTTTACTTAATAATATTTATGGAAAACTAGAGAACATATTTTCTACTTGTTCATAGTAACAGTACAGTTTGTTCTTGTTGTTATGGTTATTAACATCAGAATACGTTATACATACTGAAAGGCTCACATAATTGTAAACATGATGAATTGTCACAACTAAACACACCCATTAAACCACCACTCAGATTAAGAAACTGCAGTGACCTTCTCATACTTCTTTGCAGTCACTGCTTCCCAAGGATAGCCATTATTCTGACATGTAATAGCACAGATTCGTTATGCCTGTTTTTACAATGTATATAAATGGGATCATACTGTATGTTTTCTTCTGTGCCTGGCTTCTTTCATTTAACATTATCTTTGAAATTTGTTCATGTTATTGTGTAGCTATAGTTCAATCATTCTTATTACTGCTCATTGTGTGGATATACCTCAGTGTATTCATCCATTCTACTATTAATAGGTATTAGGGTAATTTCTAGCTTAAAGCTATGCTGCTATGAACATTACACTAGATGTTCTTAGATAAAAATAAATATATATGTACACACACACACACACACACACACACATAAACGCAGATACAATCACATATTATTTCTATTTGGTATATACCTAAGAATGAAATTGCTGGACCACAGATTATGCACATTTTAAGCTTTAATAGATACTGTCAGTTTTCCAAATACACTATACCAATGGACACTAGCAATGTATAAGTAGGTCAGATATTTCACATCCTGGAAAAGCCCAGTTTGAATTTTATATCTGCTTTCATTAAGAGATAAGTAAGTGTATTTTGGAATACATCATTTTTCTAAAGTAATGTGGCACCTCCCACATAATTGGTATATTTCCTTTTGGAAGTCATTCGCATCTTTGGTCACATGTATCACAGAAATGAGAAAGGCATGAGATGATGGCATGGAGCTGATGCCACACCTCCTCATCATTAGTGTCTATCAGCCACTTCCTGTGACCAAGTCTCTGTGCTTTATGTGTAATATCTCATGTTGTAAAGACAACAGAATGGCTAGCATCTGAATACTCATGCACCTGATTTTTTTAATTCTCTGGTCAATAACAAAATATTTTTCAGAATATTGTTTTTATACATATTTCTTAAATTAATGAGATATTAAATTTAGTCCACTGTTATAATCAATAATTATCTGTTTAAAGACCATCTTCAGCCAGTTCATAGCAGACATGCTTTAATCAGAAAGCAAATACACTGATTACAAAAATAATCCTTTTAGTAACATTTTGTCTAAAGCTATCTAGACTACAAAAATTTTCATCTGTCTACAGTTTTAGAAAAAAATTCAACTTTAACAACACTTCATGAAATAATTGTATTCTATGAGCACAAGGAATAGCTTGCTGAGAAAACTACATATTCAAACTGAGAAGTTAACATCTAATCTATCACAAAGTGTTGTACAAGGGATCTTGGAATAGTCTGCCATTAAGTGGAGCAAAATACCAGCTCTTTCCAAATGTTCATGAGTGACAGTGAAAGTTATGACATGCGGGTGGCAGCTGCTTCTGCTATCTTGGCCAACTAGCAGTGATTATGGTATATTTTACACACATTTTTCAAGAAACAGCAGAATATTCAACAGGACAAAATTAATTAATTTATGTTTAATCATATTCAAGCAAGGGAATTATTAGTATTCATCTTCTACTTATTCAATAATTCTTTATCTTTTTAATTTCAAGTAAACATAAGTCTTCCAGAACAAAGTATAAATGTTTAGGAAACTGATGGAGATATCATAGTCCTTTATTCAAGATAGAGCACTAATATATTTCAATAAGATTAAGAATAATGATAAAATTACTATCCTTTCTGAGCAACAGGAGAGAGCAGACAGATAATATTTTAATGTGTGTTGCACTTAATTCTATATTAGTTATTGCAAAAAAAGGGTCAGAACCTTACAAGAAAACAATATATTATTTGTGTGTTTTCTCAAATGCAAGATTCTCAAACCACTGATTATCTTAACTATTTCCTGCAAGTTATTATTGCGGTAGTTAACCTAAAACGTCGTGAAGATCAAATATTATAATAAATTATTAGGTGGCAGTTTAGTTTGCAAAATATCATAGGCAAAGTTGTATTGGTATGAGGGGAAGGTGGGAATTTCTATTAGCTATTAAACATTTATATCATTCTCAATCTTGTGGTAAGATAGGTGCTTCTGTAACAAGTCAGGCAGGACACAGATTCTATGTTCCAATTTTCCCCGGTCTATAGACTTCATTTTCACAACTGCAAACCCTTAATAAACACTGTGTGTACCTAGGGATCTGCTGTGCCCTTTCTACAGTCATTCAAACTCTCCTTCAAAAATTATTTAAGCCACATTGAAATAGACATTATAAGAACCAAGTATTATAGTATTTAACTTAAATTTAAAGAATTTTGGTTTAGTGGTCTGTTGAGGAATCTTTTCTCTAATGGGACAAAGAATAAGGCAATAAAACTCAGTGTGTAAGAGCTGAAATGTTGAGAGAAAACAACCTGGGTTTGAGTCCAGGTTCTCCACCTTGCTAGCTTTGAGAAGCTGGGCAAGTTCATGAAGCTGGCGAAGCCTTAGATTCCTCATCTCTAAAACTTGGGTAATGATATTTACCTCACTAGATATTTAATAATACAGAAACCTGAGAAAATATACATACAGTCATGAGAATGGCACCTGACCCATCTAACCTCTTACCAAATGACAGGATTATTGCTGTTTCTTAATATTTAGGAAGAGTGGCACCTCAGGGATGAGCACTTTTAGAGCTGTGATCTGTAAACGTCCCCCGCTCAAAAGTGGGTGCAGGAAACAGAACTGCTAGTGGAATCAATACTAAATTAAAAAAAAAAACACTTTGGTCATATTTCAACTGAAATCTAGCATCTTTTCTAAAGTCAGCATCTTTCATCTATCTCTTTACATTTCTTTCTTCTTGAGGAAAAGTTTACATGTTAGCCAAAAAATAGAGTCTTTTAATTTTACTATCCCTAGCCAGGACTCAGAAGCTGGTGATAAAAAAGGAAAATGCTTTTAGAAGCAACTGAATTTCTTTTTGGCTAGTCTAGATAGTGCACAATACTTGAAAAGACACTGAACTGAGAGTCCGGCAACCTGGATCACTCTACAGCCAGTTCTGCCTCTGAAAAGCTATGTCATATTGGCCAGGCAACAAAACCTGCTGAGCCTCCACAGCCTTCCATGGCAAAAAAGAAGGCTAGTTATAGAAGTGGTTTTTCAAACTTTAAAAGTCAAAGGAATCCTTTCTTCAGTTTCTATCTTATCAAGAATACCAACTATGATCATGTCAATAAGTGCAGACAAAGTACTTGACAAAAATCAACATCTATTGATGATAAAAATTCTCAACAACTCAAAGTGAAGACCTGGAAAAAGATAGTCCATGCAAATGGAAACCAAAAAGAGCAGGAATAGCTATATTTATATCTGAATAAAATAGACTTTAACTCAAAAGCTATTTAAAAGAGATAAGATAAAGAAGGTCATTATATCATGGTTAAATGGGTTGATTCAGCAAAAGGACATAACAACTGTAAATATATATGTAGCTAACATTGCATCATGTAAATATATAGAATAAATATTAATAGATATGAATGGAGAGATAGAGTGCAACACAATAATAGTGAGAGATTTTTAACAGCCCACTTACAGTAATAGAAAGATTATCCAGACAGAATAGCAACAAGAAAACATTTAACTTAAAGCTGCACTTTAGACCAAATGGACCTAACAGACATATACAGAACATTACATCCAACAGCTGCAGAATACACATTCTTCTCTACTGCACATGGAAAAATCTCCAGGAAAGATCATATGTTAGGCCACAAGACAAATCTTAACAAATTTAAGATAATTTATATTGAATCAAGTATCATTTCTGACCACAATGGTATAAAGCTAGAAATTAATAACAGGAGAAACTTTGGAAAATTCACAAAACTATGGAAATTAAACATCATGCTCCTGAACAACCAAGAGGCTAACGAAGAAATCCAAAGAGAAAATTTAAAATGTTTTGAGGCAAACGAAAATGGAAACACAACATACTAAAACCTATGGGATACAGCAAAAACAGTTTTAAGAGTAAACTTTACAGCGATAAATTCCTACATCAAAAAAAAAGAAAGATCTAGGCCCAGTGCAGTAGCTCAGGCCTGTCACCCTGACACTCTGGAAGGCTGAGGTGGGCGGGCCACCAGAGGAAAGCAGTTTGAGACCAGCCTGACCAACATGGTGAAACCCAGTCTTTACTAAAAAAAAAAAAAAAAAAAAAATTAGCTGGGCATGGTGGCATGTGACTGTTATCCCAGCTACTCAGGAGGCTGAGGCAGAATTGCTTGAACCGGGGGGGTGGTGGTTGCAGTGAGCCAAGATCACATCACTGCACTCCAGCCTGGGCGACAGAGCCAGACTCCATCTAAAAAAAAAAAAAAAAAAAAAAAGAAGAAGAAGAAGAAGAAGAGGAAGAGGGAAGAGGATCTGAAATAAACAAGTTGACATTGCGCCTCAAGGAACTAGAAAAGAAAGAAGAAACTAAACCGAAAGTTAGTACAAGGAAGAAAATAATAAAAGTCATAGCAGAAATAAATGAAAAAGAGACTAGAAAATAAATAGAAAAGATCAACAAAATAGGAAGTTGGTTTTCTGAAAAGATACAATTAACAAACCTTTAGCTAGGCTAATTTTAAGAAAGAGAGGGGGAAGACTTAAAAACTAAAATCAGAGATGAAAAAGGAGACATTACAACTGATACCACAAAAATACAAAGTATCATAAGAGACTTATGAAGAATTATGTTCCAACAAATTGGAAAATGTAGAAGAAGGATCACTTCTTAGACACACATAACCACCAAGAATGAATCATGAAGAAATAGAAAATCTTAATAAACCAATGACAAGTAGGGAGACTGAATCAATAATAAAAACTTTCCCATCAAATAAAAGTTCAGGAACTGATGGTTTCACTGCTGAATCCTACCAAACATTTAAAGAAAAGCTAATACAAATTCTTCTCAAATGCATCTAAAAAACTGAAGAGGAAAGAATACTTTCAAACTCATTTTATGAGGCCAGCATTACTCCGATATCAAAACCAGACAAAGAAACAACAAAAAGCAAACACTACAGGTCAATGTCACTGATGAACATAGACACGGAAAAAAAAAAAAATGCTAGCAAAACAATTTCAATAGCACATTAAAAAGATTGTTCATTATTACTGAGTAGGATTTATATCAGGGATGAAAGGATGGCTCAAGATATGGAAATCAATAAACATGATATATCACATCAGCAGGATAAAAAACAAAAAACATTGATCACCTCAATAGATGCAGAAAACACACTGGGCAAAATTCAACATTCCTTCATGATACAAACTCTCAATAAATTAGGTATAGAATAATTGTGGCTTAATAGAATAAAAGCCATATATGACAAACCCTCAACTAAAATCATACTGAATGAGAAGGAGTTGTAAGCTTTTCCTCTAAGCTCTAGAGCAAGACAAGAATTCTACTTACCACTTCTATTCAACATAGTACTGGAAAAGTCCCAGCCAGGGCAACTAGTCAAGAAAAAGAAATTTAAACATCCAAATTAGAAAGGAGGAAGTTAAATTGTCACTATTTGCAGATGACATGATAGACTCGACAAAACACTGCTAAAACTAATAGATAAATTCAGTAAAGTTTCATGATATAAAATCAATATTAAAAAATAGTTGGCCAGGCACGGTGGCTCACGCCTGTAATCTCAGCACTTTGGGAGGCCGAGGCAGGCGGATCCCCTGATGTCAGGAGTTCAAGACCAGGCTGGCCAACATGGTAAAACCCCGTGTCTACTAAAAATACAAAAAAATTAGCCAGGCATGGTGGCGAGCACCTGTAATCCCAGCTACTCAGGAGGCTGAGGCAGGAGAATCGCTTGTACCCGGGAGGCAGAGGTTGCAGTGAGCCGAGATAGTGCCATTGCACTCCAGCCTGGGCAACAAGAGCAAAACTCTGTCTCAAAAAAAAAAAAAATAGTATTTCTATATACTAATAAACTACCTGAAAAAGAAATCAAGGAAACAAGCCCATTTACAATAGCTACATTAAAAATACTTAGGAACAAATTTCACCAAGGAAGTGAAAAATCTCTACACTGAAAGCTCTAAAATATTGATAAAAGAAAACACAAATAAATAAAAAGACACAATTTTTCCTGTATTGAAAAATACAACATTGTTAAACGTCCACACTGCCAAAGCAATCTGTAGATTCAATGTAATCCCTGTAAAAATACCAACAACATTGTTTACAGAAATAGAAAAAACAATTTTAAAATGTGTATGGAACCACAAAAGACTTCAAATAGCCAAAGCAACATACAGCAAAAACAATAAAGCTGAAGGCATCACACTACCGGACTTCAAAATATATGACAAAGCTTTAGCAATCAAAGCAGCATGGTCTTGGCTTAAAAACTGGCTTAAGGCCGGGTGCAGTTGCTCAGGCCTGTAATCCCAGTACTTTGGGAGGCCGAGGCGGGTGGATCACGAGGTCAGGAGATTGAGACCATCCTGGCTGATATGGTGAAACTCTATCTACTAAACATACAAAACATTAGCCAGGGATGGTGGTGGGCACCTGTAGTCCCAGCTACTCGGGAGGCTGAGGTAGGAGAATGGTGTGAACCCGGGAGGCGGAGCTTGCAGTGAGCCGAGATTGCACCACTGCACTCCAGGCTGAGCCACAAAGCGAGACTCCGTCTCAAAAAAGAAAAAAAAAAAAAAAAAAAAAAAAAAAAAAAAAAAAAAAAAAAAAAAAAAACCTGGCTTAAAATCCAATTCACATAAATAATGGATTGGATTGTAATAGAGAGCCCACAAATAAATCCATGCATTTACATAAACTAATTTTCAATAAAGGTGCCAAGAACACACAATAGGAAAAGGACAGTCTCTTTAATAAATGATGTTGGGAAAATGGGATAGTCACATGCCAAAGGGAAAAATAAAAGAGAAGAAGAAGAAGGAAAAGGAGAATAAGTTAGACCATTATTTCTCACCATATTAAAAAGAAATCAACGCAAAATGTATTAAAAACTATGGAACTACTCAAAAAAATCATAGAACAACAACTCTACGACATTTGTGTGGATGATAATTTCTGGATATGATCTCAAAAGTGCAGGCAACAAAAGCAAAGATAGACAAGGGAGTTTACATTAAACTAAATGCTTCTGCATAGCAAACAATCAAAAGAGTAAAATGATAACCTACAGAACAGGCAAAAATATTTGTAAACCATACATCTGAAAGGAGTAATATCCAAAATATATACGGACCTTAAACAAATCAATAGCAAGTAAACAAATAACTCGATTAAAAATTGGGCAAAAGATCTGAATAGACATTTCTCAAAAGAAGATATGCAGACCAACAGGTGTGTGAAAAAATGCTCAGGATCACTAATCATCAGAAAAATACAAATGAAAACCACAATGAGATAGCCCATTAGAATGGCTATCATAATAAAGACAAAACAAAACATTTTGGTGAAGATATATATAAAAGGGAACACTTGCAAACTGCCGGTGGAAATGTAAATTATAGTCACTATGAA
Organism: Macaca mulatta; assembly: GCF_049350105.2. NCBI lineage: Eukaryota > Metazoa > Chordata > Mammalia > Primates > Cercopithecidae > Macaca > Macaca mulatta. The sequence goes on from NC_133409.1 coordinate 109,325,947, forward strand.
CAAAATATGAAGGTTCCACCCCAAAATTAAAAATAGAACTACCATATAGCCCCAGGAAATCAGTATGTTGAAGAGATATCTGCACTCCCATATTTATTGCACCACTATTTACAATAGCCAAGATATGTAATCAACCTAGGTGTCTATAAACAGATACATGGATAAAGAAAATTTGGTATACATACAAAATTGAATAGCATTCAGTCACAAAAAGGAAGAAAATATTGTCATTTGCAACAATGTGGATGAAACTAGAGGACATGTTAAGTGAAATAAGCCAGGCATAGAAAGATAAATACTATATAATCTCACTCATATGTGGAATCTAAAAAGTTGATATCATAGAAGTAGCAAATAGAACAGTGATTGCCAGAGAGAGTGGGGGGAGTTTGGGAAAATGTTGGTCAAAGGATACATATTTACAGTTAAAGAGGAGGAATAAGTTCAAAACATATGTTGTACAGCATAGTGACTAGTTAATGGTAATATAGTGTGTTCTCGAAAAATGCTAAGAAAGTGGATGTAAAGTGTTCTCACTACAAAAATAACTCTATATTTGTTATTTAGTTAGATTTAACCACTCCACCATGTGTATAATATGATTCAAAATATTATGCTATACAGGATTAATATATACAATTTTATATATCAGTTAAAAAACAAATTTGCAAATTAAAAAATTCTAACAAAATCAGTATAAAAGAATGTATCTCAACCTAGTAAGTTTCGTATGTGACCAGCTGACAGTTTACATCCTACTCAATGGTGAAAAGCTGAAAAATCAGAAACAAGACAATGATGTCCCTCTCACTGCCTTTACTCATCAAAGTAGTGGAAGTCCTAGCCAGAGCAATGAGACAAAAATAAATAAAGGGCATCCAAATAGGAAAGGAAAAAGTCAAATTATCCTTGTTTGCTGACAGTATGTCTTATTTTTTAGAAAAACTTAAAGGCTGTACCAAAAAACTATTAGAATAAGCAAATTTAGTAAAGTTGCAGACTATAAAAATCAACATACAAAAACTAGTAGCATTTCTATATGTCAACAGTGAACAAACAGAAAAAGAAACTGAAAAAGTAATCCCATTTACAATAGCTGCAAATGAAATAAAATACCTAGAAATATATTTAACCAAAGAAGTGAAAGATCTCTACAATAAAAACAATAAAACATTGATGAAACAAATTAAAGAGAACACAAAAATATGGAAAGATATCTCATTCTCATGGATAGGAAGAATTAATATTATTAAAATGTCCATATTACTCGAAGAGATCTATGGATTCAATAAAATCCCTACCAAAATACTAATGGCACTTTTCACAGAAATTGAAAGATCAATCCTAAAATTCATAGAAAACCCAAAAGGATCCAAAATATTTCAATCAATTGAGCAAGAAGAACAAAGAGACATCACATTGCCTGATTTCAAAATATACTACAAAGCTATAGTAATTAAAACAGTTTGCTACTGGCACAAGGATATATGTAACAATGGAATAAAAGAAAGTCCCCATAAATAAACCCATTTATATATGGTCAGCTAATTTTCAACAAAAGCATCAAGAAACATAGGAAAGGATAGTCTCTTTAATAAGTGGTACTGGGAAACTGAATAACTGCATGCAAAAGAACAACATTGGACCCCCGTCTTACAGCATACACAAAAATTAATTCAAAATAGATTAAAGACTTAAATGTAAGATCTGAACATCTAAGACTCCTAGAATAAAACATAAGGAAAAACCTTGATGTTAGTCTTGGCAATGCTTCTTTAGAATTAATCCCAAAAACATGTCGACGAAAGCAAAAACAAACAAGTGGGACTACATCAAACTAAAAAGTTTCCATACAACAAAGGCAATGATCAACAAAATGAAAAGGCAAACTACGGAATGAAAGAAAATATTTGCAAGCTATGTATCTCATAAAGGGTGAATATCCAACATATATATGGAACTCATACAAGTCAATAGCAAAAGAAGCAAATAAAGCCATTACAAAATGGATAAATGACATGAAAATATATTTATCAAAAGACGACATACAAATGGCCAACATGGTTCATGCAAAAATGCTAATCAAAATCAATAATCATCAGGGAAATGCAAATCGAAACCACAATGAAGTATCTATCACCTTACTCCTGTTAGCCTGGCTATTCTCAAAAAGATGAAAAATAAGTGTTGGGAAGGATGCAGAGAATATACACTGTTTATTGGAATGTAAATTTTACAGCCATTATAGAAAATAATGGAGATTCCTCAAATAATTTAAAATAAAACTATCATATGATCCAGCAATCCCACTACTGGGTTTCCAAAGAAAATTAAGTCATTATCTCAGAGAGATATACGTACCTTAATGTTCTTTGCAGTATTATTCACAATAGTCAAAATATGAAAATAACCCATGTTTATCAATAGATCAATGGATAAAGAATGCACACACACACACACAAACACACACAGACACATACCAGAATATGATTTAGTCATAAAAAAAGAAAATTCTGCCATTTGCAACAGCATGAATGAGACTGGAGGACATTATGCTAAATGAAATAAGCCAAATACAGAAAGACAAATACTGAATGATCTCACTGATACGTGAAATCTAAAAAAGTCAAGCTTAGAGTGCAGAAGGGTAGTTATCAGGGCCTAGGGGAGTGGAGAGATGTTGATCAAGGCGTAGAAAGTTTCAGTTGTAATATCAATAAGTTCTGGTGATCTAATAACTGTGGTTAATAACAATGTAGTGTATACTATGAAGTGATGGATATGTTAATTAGCATGATTGCAGTAATCATTTCTCTCTATATATCATGTTATATAACTGAAACACACAGTTTTTATTTGTCAAACATATCTCAATAAAAATAAAAAAGAAACGATTGAATTTTTAAAAATCAAGACATAAAATGACTAATTAAAAAAAAACAAAAAACTATAAAGCAGATCTAGGTCTTTGTTGTTTCCTCCTCAATGTCTCCCAAACCTTCACATTGCCCTCAAGAAGGCTCTTCCCGGAGCCAGTGGATTGACCAATCAATGGATTGAAAACCAGTGGATTGAAACTAATCTATTTGACAATATGAAAACCAATGGATTAGACAGTTTGAAAACCAATGGATTGAACAATTGTTAAGCTTAATTCTCACTGAAACATTAAAGTCTAAGGTTGCCATATTTAATAATAATCGTAAGTCATTTCACATTTGTGCTTTAAGATCTGATCTCAGTGAGAACATCTGAAACCCTGCAGCTAGACCAGCAAATTTGATTGTCCGACGAGGGAGGTAGAGCCCCAAGCTGACTGCAGAGCTATGGCTGTAACTTGCCCTCAGAATGACTTCATTACCACAGCCCTTCTTTCAGACTACATAGTTTTCCTACTGAATTTAGTACTTAAACAGCAGCAGGAGAATCATTGGGACACCTAAACATCTGCCTTTCCTCTCCAGCAAAGGCAGCTTTGTTTACTGTACCATATATTTGACTTCCTAAAAATATGCTATTTGAACAAAAGATTCTGTGCCTTTAAAATTTGAAAGCCACTGTACTGACTAATCACTATTCACTCTTCACTCATAGCTCATCTGTAGATCCTGATGCACTCTTATCTGACAGATTTCATTGCAGCTCCAGGGAAATTTAGACATTTTTACAAGGATTGTTGTTGCCCTGGACTGGAAGTCTGATGGCTACTCAGTGAGATTAGAGCAATCAAATACCTTCCTCTTCATATAATTACTGCATTTGTATAGCACTTTAGAAACATGGTCACAAGCATTTTTCTCGCTCATTCCTTCCCAACATTTTATGGCAAAAACAAGAGAGATATTGTAATTTGTATTTAAAACCAAAGAGAGATTAAGTATTTTACTAGACATAAAAAGCCAATCAGTGGAAGAAAAGAAACTCAAGTGCTCTAGGTAACTTTATTTCACAAAAAGACAAAGGTCCTGGACAAAGAGGAAAGAGATGAAGACTTGCTTGTATTATTATTATGCCTTATATTTTTCTCACAAATGAACGTTACTTCTACATTTCACAGTAAATTTATAATATATATGAAAATGAAAAAATTTATATAAAAATATTCTCAGAGAACTGAAATCCACTTACTCAGCATTTTACAACAAATCATTTCACTTTACTCCAGGAGCCTGAATGGAATGTATTTAAGCACAAATACTTCAGAAACAGATGGTTTAGGCTTAATTATGAATTTTTAATTTAGGCATAATTATTTGTGACCCTTCAGACTAGATATTCAGAAACAATTCAGGAAATATTGCTAAGAGTAGGGACACAGGAACTGCCATTCTAAATGAAGAGTATCAGAGGAAATCAAAAGTGACTTGGAGTAAACTGAGCCCATCAACAGGATTGTTTATTATGCTGTTTTGTGTATGAGATGAGCCTTTGTTCCAAGTGAGCCACATTACTGTAGACTCCATTTCTATAGGATCTAAAGTCCATCCACCTTTTCAGGATGCCTTGAAGAAGTCAATACATGAATACTTTTGGGGACACAACCTCATACACTCAAAAATCAGATGTGTCTTCAGGAATCAAGTATCTAATTAGCAAATTCTTGGGCTCTGCCCTGTTAAGTAAGCAACTTTCCCCTAAAAATGATTATTGTCTTCAGGCCCTGTAAATTAAAACAAAATTACTCTGCTTTTAAGATGGCAAATCAACTCAATTTGCAAAATTGAATATTCACATGTTTTACAACTCTCTTCTTTCAGGGGTTCTCTAAAAACAAAACTGCGTACATATTTTGCAACCAGTTTTTAATCTTCTTTACTTTTATCTATGCTAGGAATTTGAATCATTGGTCAATTTAAAATTAAGGATGAAATAAAATAGACAAGTTCTAAGTTATATAAGCTTTTCTCTATGGTGGCTTATCACAGTGTGTAACAGAATACATAAAATGACATCAAGATTACCTTACAGTTACAATATTTTTCGTATCTGAAACTTTCTATCTTAAAACTGGACCTGTAGGAAACACAGTTAAAAAAAAAAAAAAAACCAGCTAAGTAGTCAAGAAAAGTATCATTTTATTTCATTCTGTCATTTATATGTTCATTCTGTCATTTATCAAAAGGAATTAAGTGTTCACTACTATATACCAGTCATTTTGCTAATCACTAAGCATAAAATAATTAGAAAAATAATCTCTGTTCTCATGAAGTTCATCATCGCATTTACAGGCATTCCCTCTTAGCCTATTTATTTTTAGTTTACATATAATTCTAACAGCACTATATATCTAGGTGTCATGCTTATATTAGAATAGAAATACCAGTCACAAGGGAAAAAGACTACCAGAAAATACAATAAGGACAGCGTAAAAGGAAGACCTAGCAAGGAAAGAAAACTTAATAGGATTTATTGTTCAATAAATACTTACTGAGTGTCTGCTATGTACTAGTGCTGCTCTAGGAGCTAGACAAAACCATGAAACAAAAGAAACAAAAATTCCCACTCTCCTTGGCATATCTTCTAGTAAAAACAAACAAGCATCAAAAAGCACATGAAGCTGAGAATATTTAATATGTGGTAAAGATGTGTAAATAAAGGTTACTAATATTATAGCAGCTAACACTGTTCTAAGATTACTAATATTATAGCAGCTAACACTTTTCTAACACCATGTATTGGGTACTGTTTCAAGCATTTTCTCTAAAATAATTTATTCAATCAATGTAATGGCCCTCTGAAATGTGAATTACTATTTTTCCCATTCTACTAAAGAGGAAATTGAGACATTTCTCCAGAGGCCAACCTTTCCAGAAGTGTAGGCACAATGTACAAATGTATGATTATTCTGATGAAAACTGCAGTGACTATCCTGCTCACACACAGCCCAGTCTCATACTTCTAGTTGCCCCTGGAGATTCTTCAAGGAAAGGGAACCCTAGCCTTTGCTGAAAATTATGTGAAAACCACTGACTGAGGAAAGCTCACTTCTTGTGAGGCTGAATACGTATTATGGTACCTACTGTCTCTCCTCTAAAAAGCTAATGTGCATTTTACACATGTCATTTCATCTTTCTATGAAGGAGGAAAAAATCTATCTCTGTTTTATAAATGGGTTTAAAGAGGCATGAAAAAGTAAAGTGACGAGCATGTTTTTATCAGCTACTATGAGATTTATTGAATCACAGAACTAGAAGGGTTCTTCTGTTCTTCCCTCAGAATACCAACAAGGCCTAAATTATTAATTTAGCTAAAAATAGACTCTAGAGAAGGTCATTTCACAAACAGTTCAGTGATGCTTTCAACTTAAGATGTTCATCCTCTACCAGTATTTATGGAGCATTTGTTATATAATCCTGTCACTCAAGTACAGCTAAGACCACAGAGAGGCCTATGACCTGTATGACTGAGCTTAAAGTCTAGTTAAAAAGAAAGAATATAAATGTTATTTTGGATATATTTTGTATGCAAAGCCATGTGTCCATGTATGTGTTAGTATGGGTAAATGGATGGGTAAATAGATGATGAGTGGAAAAATAGATTGGAAGGATGGATGGATGAATCACAGGTTGATAAGTAGGTGGAGGCAGAAATGGATATATAGAGATAAGCTACCAAATAAATAGTAAAGATATGAATGCTTTTACCAGTGTACACATCAGTACTGTATCACTGAGGTTGATTAAATGATGTTTACTATTAAATATTTAAGAAGGCAAGAAAACAGGTTCTGGACATTAAAAATGTTTTTATATATCTCACGCTAAATAGTTAAATGTATCTATAATAACCAAAAATTATAATTCATAAATCCAAATTCAATAAATAAGAAAGTAGAGTTGGAGTTATGTCTTTAAAAATAGATTGCTTTGGAAAAGTAGAAAGGAAGACATTCCCAACATAAAGGAGAAAGCAATGCCAGAGGGAGGAATATAGCTTGTTCATACGCAAGAAATAAATTTATGTGTTTGATAAGCAAGTAACATATTGGGGTGAGGTGAGAGATTAAATTGGAAAGAAAAGCAAAGGCCAGAATGCAGAGTGCCCTGACAACCAGGATGGGTGTTTACCATTTCTCTTCTGCATATTAAGGAGACATTATAGGCTTGGGTTTTCATTTGCTTTGGTTTCAGTTTTTAAATTTTTCCTTTGATTAATTTTTAAAACTAATATCTGCTAACTGCTATCTTGTGAAGATTATTCCATAAGATAAAGGTATGATTAATTAAGAGAAAGCAGTCTATATTTGATGCCAAAGACCGTAACAATTCTCCTGTTCAAATATTCCCTTAATTATTATTAGAAAGGCTTCCATTTACCAAGCAACCTGAAATAGGCCCATCTCATACGGATCCCCCAAAACTCTACTTCCTTTCACTCTGCTTTATTTATCTTTATAGCACTTGTGTCTAGCTACCACAAATGTATTTACTTACTTACACTTGTTTATTTTTGGTTTTCCACTAGAATATATAATTCTCCAAGAGGGCAGGGAATCTAACTTGTTCACTGCTTTATTTCTACTGATTAGAATAGCCTTTGACACATAGTAGGCACTCAGTAAACATTTATTTTTGAAAGAATGAGTTTAACCAAAAACGATTCTATGGGAAATCTACAAATCTGTAAACTCAGTTATAGTGTATGTATTAGTTTACAAATCATTAAGTATTCTCTTTGAAGTTACAGTCCTTAGCCAGGCATGGTGGCGAATACCTGTAGTCTCAGCTATTCAAGAGACTGAAGTGGGAGGATCCCTTGAGCCCAGGAATTCAAGGCCAGACTAGGCAACATAGTTTCCAAAAAAAGAAATTACATTTGCTAATTAGTTCACATATATTTGACATTTTAATATTTATAGACTGTCTTACAAAGTACCTAAAAAAAACCATAAAGATAGCCAACAACTTTCCATGGTTATGAGCTGTAAAACTGGTATAAAATTTACATTGGCTCTGTTCTTTGATCCCATGATGTTATAGATTCCAGAGGAAAATAAATTAAAACTTATATTCAGTAATTAAAAATTGTATTTTCAATAATAAAATGTGGAAGGTATTTTTATAAATATTATTTTTGATACCAAAAGGGAAAATGTTTGTGATAGAAAATTAAATAATAAGCATAAGACACTTAACTGTTTAAACAGTATGATCCCTTTTTATTCTGAAACAAAAATATATGTGTGTGCATGCATGTGTGTGTGTGTGTGTGTGTGTGTGATAAATAAGAAAAAAATCACCAAATATGCATCAAGCCATGATTTATCTGTGGGTATTAGATTTTAGATGATTTTATTTCCTCTTTAGAATTTTGAAGTATATACAATTTCTATAAAACACATTATATTAATAATAGTTTAGAAATAAGCCAATACTATTTTAAATGAAAAAAAATCAAAGCAAGTTAAATAATGTGGTTAAATATTGGCAAAATAGACAAAACCAAGCATAGGATAGAATATAATCAACTATTACGAATTCTAACTATCGAAAAGTATTAAGAAATAAGAAATATATATATATATAAACAAACAATAGTATTTAAATCCATGAAGCTCAAATCTCAGACCTGGGCAGGAGAATGAAAGATCACCACGTCTGGGTTGTAAATCTGCATAAGCCTAAAGGAAAAGAGCCAAACTATGGCTTCTCTTTTACTGCTAACAAGGTTTGGATAAATTTCATATTAAATTGAAACCTGGCTACTTCATCTAGGTTTTCCACATAGAAGTGCAAATTCTCTGGCAAAGGAAAAGGTAATAAATCAAAAGTCCATCCAACTCATTTGTTTAAACCTTGTCTTTTGGTTCCAGTATATTGTGAAAAGATTCATCCTCTAGGACTTCCAGAGAAAAAGAGAGTACCGGCTGTCCTCATCCAACACCCCTCCCTTCTTTTGTAATCCAGGTGGCAGTTCAATTGGCCCAAAATTCCAAATGGATTGTATAGCTGTCATATCACTCCCAAGAAAACAGAACATTAAAGGAAAAAACAATAAATTATAAAATAAACTATTTTATATTTAGAATCAAAGACTACACAGGAAATTTCTGACTCCCCTACACTAATAACAACTCCAGAAACTCTAGACCAAATGATAGGGTATCAAAAGCACAATGGAAATATCTTTAAGCTGTGTAATTTGCTAAGACACTATAAACTTTTAGGTGAACTTAAGAACACTCATTTTCAAAGATAGTATGTTATGCCAAACATACACATAAACAAATAAGCATCTCTTTTGAAGGTGAAAAAATAAGCCTTTCAAAAGCATTACAGAGCTTATTGTTCATTCAAATAATCAAAGTTCAGGAATGATTCATCTGTATTTACAACTTTCCCCCTCTATGCCCTCTCAACTCAGCTTCTCCAACTATAATATTGGAACAAGGATAATCTGCTAATTCATGACATCTGTTGTTCTTTAGCAGAAGGAAACTTTTGAATCATCCTTCCCCAGTCACTTGAATTCCAATCAGCTCAGAACCAAATACTGTTTTGGCTGTGATTCCATCTTTGAGCCTGAAAATTAACCTCAAGTGCAAACACATAAAGAATACACATATTCTCGGCAACTTGACCACACATTTGATTTTTATAGCAGAGAAAGATCAGTTCAAATTTTAGACAAATACTCAGGCATACGGATTTGGACAAATAACCTTCTGTCTGAGGAGATAGCTTTAGGTAACAAGTTTACTCACTGGTATTACAGTTTTATGACAAGTTTTTATGGTGCCACTGTTCTGGATTAACAAATACCGAAAATACAGGCCAAACTCACATTGAACTCACATTGAAAGAGTTTTCTTCTTTCTTTCTTTTCTTTCCTCTCTTTCCTCTCTCTTCCTCCCGCTCCTCTCTCTTCCTCCCTCTCCCATCCTTACAAGAGATAGTTTTCTGTAACATAAAGTGTTATGTAATGTATGGGCACTAGCCTGCTATCCCAGAATGATCCCATTCTTCTCTTCATCTAAAATTTTGTTGCAAATATAGAAATGTACATCCTTATTTTGATTTCCTGTTTTCTCCCCGACCTGTTTCTTAACTCCAAGTAATACAATTTGGCTTCTACTACAATTCCATTCACAATAGCTGCAAAAAAATATACCTAGGAATAAATTTAACCAAGGAGGTGAAAGATCCCTACCAGGAAAGCAAACTACTAAACACTGATGAAAGAAACTGAACCGGGGGGTGGAGCAAGATGGCCGAATAGGAGCAGCTCCAGTCTCCAACTCCCAGCGCCAGCGACACAGAAGACCGGTGATTTCTGCATTTTCAACTGAGGTACTGGGTTCATCTCACTGGGGAGTGCCTGACGATCAGAGCTGGTCAGCTGCTGCAGCCCGACCAGCGAGAACTGAAGCAGGGCGAGGCATTGCCTCACCTGGGAAGCGCAAGGGGGAAGGGAGTCCCTTTTACTAGCCAGGGGAACTGAGACACACAACACCTGGAAAATCGGGTAACTCCCACCCCAATACTGCGCTTTAGGAAACAGGCACACCAGGAGATCATATCCCACACCTGGCCGGGAGGGTCCCACACCCACGGAGCCTCCCTCGTTGCTAGCGCGGCAGTCTGTGATCTACCGGGCAAGGCAGCAGCGAGGCTGGGGGAGGGGCGCCCGCCATTGCTGAGGCTTAAGTAGGTAAACAAAGCTGCTGGGAAGCTCGAACTGGGTGGAGCTCACAGCAGCTCAAGGAAACCTGCCTGTCTCTGTAGACTCCACCTCTGGGGACAGGGCACAGTAAACTAAGACACACAGACACCTCTGCACAGACGCAAACGACTCTGTCTGACAGCTTTGAAGAGAGCAGTGGATCTCCCAACACGGAGGTTGAGATCTGAGAAGGGACAGACTCCCTGCTCAAGCGGGTCCCTGACCCCTGAGTAGCCTAACTGGGAGACATCCCCCACTAGGGGCAGTCTGACACCCCACACCTCACAGGGAGGAGTACACCCCTGAGAGGAAGCTTCCAAAGCAAGAATCAGACAGGTACACTCGCTGTTCAGAAATATTCTATCTTCTGCAGCCTCTGCTGCTGATACCCAGGCAAACAGGGTCTGGAGTGGACATCAAGCAATCTCCAACACACCTACAGCTGAGGGTCCTGACTGTTAGAAGGAAAACTATCAAACAGGAAGGACACCTACACCAAAACCCCATCAGTACATCACCATCATCAAAGACCAGAGGCAGATAAAACCACAAAGATGGGGAAAAAGCAGGGCAGAAAAGCTGGAAATTCAAAAAATAAGAGCGCATCTCCCCCAGCAAAGGAGCGCAGCTCATCGCCAGCAACGGATCAAAGCTGGACGGAGAATGACTTTGACGAGATGAGAGAAGAAGGCTTCAGTCCATCAAATTTCTCAGAGCTAAAGGAGGAATTACGTACCCAGCGCAAAGAAACTAAAAATCTTGAAAAAAAAGTGGAAGAATTGATGGCTAGAGTAATTAATGCAGAGAAGGTCCTAAACGAAATGAAAGAGATGAAAACCATGACACGAGAAATACGTGACAAATGCACAAGCTTCAGTAACCGACTCGATCAACTGGAAGAAAGAGTATCAGCGATTGAGGATCAAATGAATGAAATGAAGCGAGAAGAGAAACCAAAAGAAAAAAGAAGAAAAAGAAACGAACAAAGCCTGCAAGAAGTATGGGATTATGTAAAAAGACCAAATCTACGTCTGATTGGGGTGCCTGAAAGTGAGGGGGAAAATGGAACCAAGTTGGAAAACACTCTTCAGGATATCATCCAGGAGAACTTCCCCAACCTAGTAGGGCAGGCCAACATTCAAATCCAGGAAATACAGAGAACGCCACAAAGATACTCCTCGAAAAGAGCAACTCCAAGACACATAATTGCCAGATTCACCAAAGTTGAAATGAAGGAAAAAATCTTAAGGGCAGCCAGAGAGAAAGGTCGGGTTACCCACAAAGGGAAGCCCATCAGACTAACAGCAGATCTCTCAGCAGAAACTCTACAAGCCAGAAGAGAGTGGGGGCCAATATTCAACATTCTTAAAGATAAGAATTTTCAACCCAGAATTTCATATCCAGCCAAACTAAGTTTCATAAGTGAAGGAGAAATAAAATCCTTTACAGATAAGCAAATGCTTAGAGATTTTGTCACCACTAGGCCTGCCTTACAAGAGATCCTGAAGGAAGCACTAAACATGGAAAGGAACAACCGGTACCAGCCATTGCAAAAACATGCCAAAATGTAAAGACCATTGAGGCTAGGAAGAAACTGCATCAACTAATGAGCAAAATAACCAGTTAATATCATAATGGCAGGATCAAGTTCACACATAACAATATTAACCTTAAATGTAAATGGACTAAATGCTCCAATTAAAAGACACAGACTGGCAAACTGGATAAAGAGTCAAGACCCATCAGTCTGCTGTATTCAGGAGACCCATCTCACACGCAGAGACATACATAGGCTCAAAATAAAGGGATGGAGGAAGATTTACCAAGCAAATGGAGAACAAAAAAAAGCAGGGGTTGCAATACTAGTCTCTGATAAAACAGACTTTAAACCATCAAAGATCAAAAGAGACAAAGAAGGCCATTACATAATGGTAAAGGGATCAATTCAACAGGAAGAGCTAACTATCCTAAATATATATGCACCCAATACAGAAGCACCCAGATTCATCAAGCAAGTCCTTAGAGACTTACAAAGAGACTTAGACTCCCATACAATAATAATGGGAGACTTCAACACTCCACTGTCAACATTAGACAGATCAACGAGACAGAAAGTTAACAAGGATATCCAGGAATTGAACGCATCTCTGCAGCAAGCAGACCTAATAGACATCTATAGAACTCTCCACCCCAAATCAACAGAATATACATTCTTCTCAGCACCACATCGTACTTACTCCAAAATTGACCATGTAATTGGAAGTAAAGCACTCCTCAGCAAATGTACAAGAACAGAAATTATAACAAACTGTCTCTCAGACCACAGTGCAATCAAACTAGAACTCAGGACTAAGAAACTCAATCAAAACCGCTCAACTACATGGAAACTGAACAACCTGCTCCTGAATGACTACTGGGTACATAACGAAATGAAGGCAGAAATAAAGATGTTCTTTGAAACCAATGAGAACAAAGATACAACATACCAGAATCTCTGGGACACATTTAAAGCAGTGTGTAGAGGGAAATTTATAGCACTAAATGCCCACAAGAGAAAGCAGGAAAGATCTAAAATTGACACTCTAACATCACAATTAAAAGAACTAGAGAAGCAAGAGCAAACACATTCGAAAGCTAGCAGAAGGCTAGAAATAACTAAGATCAGAGCAGAACTGAAGGAGATAGAGACACAAAAAACTCTCCAAAAAATCAATGAATCCAGGAGTTGGTTTTTTGAAAAGATCAACAAAATTGACAGACCACTAGCAAGACTAATAAAGAAGAAAAGAGAGAAGAATCAAATCGACGCAATTAAAAATGGTAAAGGGGATATGACCACTGACCCCACAGAAATACAAACTACCATCAGAGAATACTATAAACACCTCTATGCAAATAAACTGGAAAATCTAGAAGAAATGGATAATTTCCTGGACACTTACACTCTTCCAAGACTAAACCAGGAAGAAGTTGAATCCCTGAATAGACCAATAGCAGGCTCTGAAATTGAGGCAATAATTAATAGCCTACCAACCAAAAAAAGTCCAGGACCAGATGGATTCACAGCTGAATTCTACCAGAGGTACAAGGAGGAGTTGGTACTATTCCTTCTGAAACTATTCCAATCAATAGAAAAAGAGGGAATCCTCCCTAACTCATTTGATGAGGCCAACATCATCCTGATACCAAAGCCTGGCAGAGACACAACAAAAAAAGAGAATTTTAGACCAATATCCCTGATGAACATCGATGCAAAAATCCTCAATAAAATACTGGCAAACCGGATTCAGCAACACATCAAAAAGTTTATCCACCATGATCAAGTGGGCTTCATGCCTGGGATGCAAGGCTGGTTCAACATTCGCAAATCAATAAACATAATCCAGCATATAAACAGAACCAAAGACAAGAACCACATGATTATCTCAATAGATGCAGAAAAGGCTTTTGACAAAATTCAACAGCCCTTCATGCTAAAAACGCTCAATAAATTCGGTATTGATGGAACGTACCTCAAAATCATAAGAGCTATTTATGACAAACTCACAGCCAATATCATACTGAATGGGCAAAAACTGGAAAAATTCCCTTTGAAAACTGGCACAAGACAGGGATGCCCTCTCTCACCACTCCTATTCAACATAGTGTTGGAAGTTCTGGCTAGGGCAATTAGGCAAGAGACAGAAATCAAGGGTATTCAGTTAGGAAAAGAAGAAGTCAAACTGTCCCTCTTTGCAGATGACATCATTGTATATTTAGAAAACCCCATTGTCTCAGCCCAAAATCTCCTTAAGCTGATAAGCAACCTCAGTAAAGTCTCAGGATACAAAATTAATCTGCAAAAATCACAAGCATTCTTATACAGCAGTAACAGAGAGCCAAATCATGAATGAACTTCCATTCACAATTGCTTCAAAGAGAATAAAATACCTAGGAATCAAACTGACAAGGGATGTAAAGGACCTCTTCAAGGAGAACTACAAACCACTGCTCCATGAAATAAAAGGGGACACAAACAAATGGAAGAACATACCATGCTCATGGATAGGAAGAATCAATATCGTGAAAATGGCCATACTGCCCAAGGTTATTTATAGATTCAATGCCATCCCCATCAAGCTACCAATGAGTTTCTTCACAGAATTGGAAAAAACTGCTTTAAAGTTCGTATGGAACCAAAAAAGAGCCCGCATTGCCAAGACAATCCTACGTCAAAAGAACAAAGGTGGAGGCATCACGCTACCTGACTTCAAACTATACTACAAGGCTACAGTAACCAAAACAGCATGGTACTGGTACCAAAACAGAGATATAGACCAATGGAACAGAACGTAGTCCTCAGAAATAATACCACACATCTACAGCCATCTGATCTTTGACAAACCTGAGAGAAACAAGAAATGGGGAAAGGATTCCCTATTTAATAAATGGTGCTGGGAAAATTGGCTAGCCATAAGTAGAAAGCTGAAACTGGATCCTTTCCTTACTCCTTATACGAAAATTAATTCAAGATGGATTAGAGACTTAAATGTTAGACCTAATACCATAAAAATCCTGGAGGAAAACCTAGGTAGTACCATTCAGGACATAGGCATGGGCAAAGACTTCATGTCTAAAACACCAAAAGCAACGGCAGCAAAAGCCAAAATTGACAAATGGGATCTCATTAAATTAAAGAGCTTCTGCACAGCAAAAGAAACTACCATCAGAGTGAACAGGCAACCTACAGAATGGGAGAAAATTTTTGCAATCTACTCATCTGACAAAGGGCTAATATCCAGAACCTACAAAGAACTCAAACAAATTTACAAGAAAAAAACAAACAACCCCATCAAAAAGTGGGCAAAGGATATGAACAGACATTTCTCAAAAGAAGACATTCATACAGCCAACAGACACATGAAAAAATGCTCATCATCACTGGCCATCAGAGAAATGCAAATCAAAACCACAATGAGATACCATCTCACACCAGTTAGAATGGCGATCATTAAAAAGTCAGGAAACAACAGGTGCTGGAGAGGATGTGGAGAAATAGGAACACTTTTACACTGTTGGTGGGATTGTAAACTAGTTCAACCATTATGGAAAACAGTATGGCGATTCCTCAAGGATCTAGAACTAGATGTACCATATGACCCAGCCATCCCATTACTGGGTATATACCCAAAGGATTATAAATTATGCTGCTATAAAGACACATGCACACGTATGTTTATTGCAGCACTATTCACAATAGCAAAGACTTGGAATCAACCCAAATGTCCATCAGTGACAGATTGGATTAAGAAAATGTGGCACATATACACCATGGAATACTATGCAGCCATAAAAAAGGATGAGTTTGCGTCCTTTGTAGGGACATGGATGCAGCTGGAAACCATCATTCTTAGCAAACTATCACAAGAACAGAAAACCATACACCGCATGTTCTCACTCATAGGTGGGAACTGAACAATAAGATCACTTGGACTCAGGAAGGGGAACATCACACACAGGGGCCTATCATGGGGAGGGGGGAGCGGGGAGGGATTGCATTGGGAGTTATACCTGATGTAAATGATGAGTTGATGGGTGCTGACGAGTTGATGGGTGCAGGACACCAACATGGCACAAGTATACATATGTAACAAACCTGCACGTTATGCACATGTACCCTACAACTTAAAGTATAATAATTCTAAATAAATTTAAAAAAAAAAAAAAAAGAAAGAAAATGTGGCACATATACACCATGGAATACTATGCAGCCATAAAAAAGGATGAGTTTGGGTCCTTTGTAGGGACATGGATGCAGCTGGAAACCATCATTCTTAGCAAACTATCACAAGAACAGAAAACCAAACACCGCATGTTCTCACTCATAGGTGGGAACTGAACAATGAGAACACTTGGACTCAGGAAGGGGAACATCACATACCGGGGCCTATCATGGGGAGGGGGGAAGGGGGAGGGATTGCATTGGGAGTTATACCTGATGTAAATGATGAGTTGATGGGTGCAGCACACCAACATGGCACAAGTATACATATGTAACAAACTTGCACATTATGCACATGTACCCTACAACTTAAAGTATAATAATAATAAATTTTAAAAAATAAAATAAAAAATAAAATAAAAAAAAAGAAAAAGTAAAAACAGAAATAAGACTGCCGACACAGTTATTGCCAATCACGTCTGAGGATCCTAGCACCATGACTTTCTGCACTATCAACAACCTCTTGGAACATATGACCTTATAATATGCATGTAATAACAATGGTGGTAATAATGGTAAAAATAATAATTGCATTAGCATTCACTGAGTTCTGTTGATGTGGCAGGCTCTATGTTTATCACTTTGCAATCAATTTATAAACATAATTCTAAGCAAAATCCCATAAGACTAGTGCTTTTATATTTTATTGTTGTTTGATGAGGTTGAGGTTTAGAGAGAGAACCTACACAGACTCAAACCCAGGTCTCTCCAATTCCAAACCTTGAGCTCCTCCTACTCGATCTAAAAATATTAAGGAATAATCATTTAAGAAATTGTGGTGTACCTATTAAGAGAATTTTAAATTAATTATTAAAAAAATTAAACAGCTAAAGCTTGTAAAAGTTTTTTCTAAAATGTTTAACTAAAAATTTTGTGCTATTTTCTCAAAATGTACATTTTTAAAAATTTCTTCTGTTGCCTTCATTGTCTATATATCATGTTTATTTAACCAAGCAATGCTACGCTTTTTCAGTCAGCAAAAACTTGGCTTTGCTGTTTAGTAGAAAGGTTTCATATAAATGGTTTTTATTTTTTTGAGACACAGTCTTGCTCTGTCACCCAGGTTGGAGTGCAGTGGTGCGATCTCGGCTCTCTGCAGCCTCTGCCTCCCAGGTTCAAGCAATTCTCCTGCCTCAGCATCCGGAGTAGCTGGGATTACAGGCATGCGCTGCCACGGCTGGCTAATTTTTGTATTTTTAGTAGAGACATAGTATTTTTAGTATTTACATGTTGGCCAGGATGGTCTTGATCTCCTGACATCGTGATCCGCCCTCCACAGCCTCCTAGTTTTTTGTTTGTTTTAAATAACATTAATTTGATTCTTAAGGTTGCCTCCTGCAGCACAATACCTACAAAAGCATACAAGATATATATGCATAACCCTACATTTCGAGGATATATCCTCATGCCCTTACAGGCAAATGAAAACAGATAATGTGAAAAACAAAGTGAACAAAGACTAATAAAGAACCATGTCTAAACTTTGTCCCTCGTAATGTTTCCTAGATTTAAAACCCGCCATCTTCATGCCATTTTGTGGTCAGTAGCGTGGACACCAAGTGCAGAGAAAGAAGACACTGGATACATATTTGATAATTATTGTCTTTAATGAGGCTGTAATTCTTGTCTCTATTGAAATACTCTATTTTTTCCCAGTAACAACAGAATAAGAATGGTTGAATACAGCTCTAAATACATCTGAAATAAATCATTTTGTCCCTCTTACAAGCAAAGGAAAACTAAAATGGAAAATTTTAAAGGGAGACCATTTAATTAAATTGATAACAGCTAGATATCTCTATTATAATGATACTTTGATTCTTATACAATGAATAAGTGATCTGAATACTACTACTTAGGCACCTTGCTGATATATTTTGTTCCCCTATAGCCTTTCACCTAATGATTATAGCATCCATTGATAGTTCTTGGCTAGTTAGTACACTGAGGGTCCCATCATGACAATTGTTTAATTCTTTCATTCATTCTTCCTTTATTAACTATCATTCTTTTATAAAGATAGACTCCTCTCACACAGTAAGGTATTCCAGGGTGTCAAAGAAAAATTTCACTGAATAAAGTTATATAGGCAAGGAAAATTTTATTCAGGACTATTTCAATAGAGCAGACATTGAACTCAACTATGGGAAAAAAAAAAAAAAGTGGGAGGATTTTTAAGCCCTGGGGTGAGGCAATAGAAAGAACCGGAAGATGTTAGGGAGAAGGTTGGCCAATGTGATTAGTTATCTGTGTTTGCTAAGTGTTGCTTGTCAAAAGTAGGCTCCTACCCTCCCACAGAAACTGGGAGATTGGGAAGCTATCTTTCTTGATTATTACAGTTCAATGGGTTGACTCCCAAGTCCTTGAGAATAACATTTCTGTGTTGTAAAACTGACAAGAAGCTGGAAGAAGATTTATATATTAAAAAGGAAGAGAAAAAAATTACAATAGAAAGTTTTCTCCAAGTCAGTGCTCTAAGAAAAAGGAGGTCACAGACCTAAATTCAGGAAGAAACCCTCTAAAATTTAGTCAAGTTGAGGGAAACATTGAGCAGTCTTGATGAAAGCTTGTCTTGTACTTTCCCATAACACAACATACATCATGTTCATCTTCAAGGTCATTTCTTGGTCCAAAATAGTTGCTGGAGTTCAATTATCATGATCACTTGTCACGCAGCAGGAAGCAGAAAGGTGAATTAAAAAACAACATATGCCAGCTATCTGTTTTTCCCTTAAGGATCCTTAAAACCATCCAACAACTTCTCTTAGCATGTAATTGGCCACCCCAAGCTATAAGAAAGACTGAGAAATATGATACTTTAGCTGAGCACATTCCTGCCTGGAAAAGTCAGGAATCCGTTAGTATTTTTAACGATGAAAATGTCTGAGTAAAAAGCCAGAAGTCTCAAACATATATACGTTATGAAAATAGAAGCACTGGAAACTCTGAAGAAGTTCAATAAATTATTTTTCCTCAGATCTACTACACATCATATTCTGTTTTATTAGGAGTATATCCCAAGCCTAATAATTTACATCTGCTTTCAGCAAATCAACCTAAGAAAATACAGAAGGATAATATTCTCTTTTATTCACTGACCCAAAGAAAGACAAAAATGTAGAAAATATTTAGAACATTGTGGTTTACAGGACATTTTCATCTGGTTTAAGAACTTGTTGCTTTAGAGATAGAGAAATACATCTTAAAAATCTGCAAAAAAGAACTTTCAATTAATGACCCTCAGATTGTATCTATCTTACCTAGATCAAAGCAGAACCGAAAGTTCCTGATTAATCCTGTCTGCCTAATCCTCCAATTATGTAAGGCGGTTCCAACAAATATCAGGAGCATCATTGAAAACCACAGCTCTTCTCATTCATTACAACATATACTGGAAGAAGTGTTTCAAACCACGAAGAAGTGTTCCTAATTAGGGTGATATTCCTATTGAAATTACAATTCTAGGCTTTAATAGTATAGTTGCTCCTGGTTTAAAAATAGACTATGAATAATCTTTCATACTTTCTACATAATCTACATAAACATCCTGAATAAAACAAAACGTAAGCACTCACACTTGAGTTCATAATCATGATCCAAACACATTTGTTTTAATGATTATGTTTCTCTAGGTATATTCTTAATTTTCCCCTACTAGCATGACCAGCATACTATAGACATAGTACATATTGACCCTGTGGACAAAGAACATAGTTTATATTAAATGCTTTATTTCTAAAATACTGAGCCTACAATTTGTAAATATAAACATATTTAGAGAGAAAGCACAGCAAGATGGTGGAATAGAAGGCTCACTGCAAGGACACCAAGAAAACAACTATCTACACAGAAAAAAAAACACCTTCCTGAGAACCAAAAATCAGGAGAGCACTTACATTACCTGGTTTTATAGTACCTGGTTTTAACTTCGTATCGCTGAAGGAAGCACTAAAGAGATTTTTTAAAGTCCTGAAACACTGCCTCCACTCCCTATCCCCACTTGGCAATGGCAACATGGTGCCGAGAGCATCTCTAGGAGCTGGGGAGGGAGAACACAGCAATTGTGAGGCGTTGAACTTAGTGCTGTCCTGTTGGAGCAGAAAGGAAAATGCAACCAAACTCAGCTGATGCCAGCCCACAGACAGAGCATTTAAACCAGTCCTAGCCAGAGGGGAATCACCAATCCTAGTGGTCCTAATTTGAGTACCTGCAAACATCACCACGGTGGTCTACAGTGCTCTGTGTCTCCAAATAAATTTGAAAGGCAGTCTAGGCCACAAGGACTGCAACTCTTAGGTGAGTCCTGGGGCAGAACTAGGGCCAGATACAGTGGACTCAGGGGGCATGTGATATATTGAGACACCAGCTGGGGCAGCCAAAAGAGTACTGGCATCATCCCTCCCCTAACCCCAGCCTACACAGCTCATGGCTCCAAAAGAGGTCCTTTTCTTTCCACTTGAAAACAGGAGAAGGGAGAGTGGGGAGGACTTTGTCTTGCATCTTGGATACCAGTCCAGCCATAGTAGGATAGGGCACCAGTCAGAGTTATAAGGCCTTTGTTCCAGGGCCTAAATCTCAGATAACATTTCTAGACACACTGTGAGCCAGAAGGAAACCTGCGGCCTTAAAGAAAAGGATACAGTCCTGGCAGCATTCATCACCTGCTACCTGAAGAGACTTTGGGCCCTGAATAACCAGCAACAATACACAGGTACTATGTCCAGAACTTTCGGTGAGTCTCTGACACTTGCTGATTTCAGGTGAGACTCAGCACATTATCAGCTGTGGTGGCTATGGGGCAAAACTCCTTCTGCTTGAGAAAAGCAGAGGAAAAAGTAAAGGGGACTTTGTCTTACACCTCAGGTGCCAGCATGGTGACCAATTCTAGGACTTGACTCTTAAATGGCATTTCTGGATATGCTCTGGGCCAGAGGGGAGACTACTGCCCTGAAATGTGAGTCCCAGGCCAGGCAGTATTCACCACAGGCTGAGTCCTTGGGCCTTAAGGAAACAATGGCCAGTAGTCTGACAGTACTCCTCATGGCCTGGGGTAGTGGTGACTACGGGGAGAGGAGCCTCTGCCTTTGGAAACAGGAGGAAAGAGTGAGAAGGACTGTGTTTTGTTTGAGTGCCACCTCAGCCACAATAAAACAGAACACCAAGTAGACTTCTAAGGTTTTTTACTCTAGTCTCTAATGCCCAGACAGTATCTCTGGGCTCACCTGGGGTCTGAGGGACCTTGCCACTCTGAAGGGAAGGACATAGGCCTGGCTGACTTTGCCACCTGCTGATTGTAGAGCACCAGGGACTCGCGTGAATGTAGGCAGTAGCCAGGGAATGGTTATACCAGGCCTTGGGTGAGACCCAAATGCTGTGCTGGCTTCAGATTTGATCCAGCACAGTCAGAGTAGTGGTGGCCACAGGGGTGTTTGTGTCACTCCACCTCCAACTTTAGGTGGCTCAGGACAGAGAGAGACACCGTTTGAGAGAAAATAGGAAAGAGAACAAGAGTCTCTGCCCGGTAATCCAAATAATTCTTTCAGATCTGGCCTAAGACCATCAAGGCAGTACCTCTACGGGTCTGGAAAAACCACAGTGTTACTGGGCTTGGGGTGTCCCCTAAAGTAGATACAGGTTAGATCACAACACCCAAGTACTTCAAAATATCCCAAGAAGGATGGCTACAAATAAGCCCAGACAATAAGACTACAGTAAATACCTAACTCTTCAATGCCCAAACACTGAAAAATATCTACAAGAATCAACATCATCCAAGAAAACATAACTTCACCAAAAGAACTAAGTAAACTTAGTTCAGGGACCAATCCTGAAGAAACAGAGATATGTACCTTTCAGACAGAAAATTCAAAATAGCTGTGTTGAGGATACTCAAAGAAATTCAAGATAACACAGAGAAAGAATTCAGAATTCTATCACATAAATTTAACAAAGATACTAAAATAATTAGAAAGAATCAGACAGAAATTTTGGAGCTGAAAAATGCAATTAGCATAATGAAGAAAGCATCAGAGTCCTTTAACAGCAGGATGCATCAAGCAGAAGAAATAATTTAGTGAACTTGAAGATGGGCTATTTTAACATACACAGACAGACGAGGCAAAAGAAAAGGAACAAAAAACAAGGAAGCATGCCTACAGAATCTAGGAAATAGACTCAAAAGGGCAAATCTAAGAGTTACTGGCCTTAAACAAGAGGTAGAGAAAGAGAAGGTAGAAAGTTTATTCAAAGGGGTCAGGCACAGTGGCTCAAGCCTGTAATCCCAGCACTTTGGGAGGCTGAGACGGGTGGATCACGAGGTCAGGAGATCGAGACCATCCTGGCTAACACGGTGAAACCCTGTCTCTACTAAAAAATACAAAAAAACTAGCCGGGTGAGGTGGCGGGCGCCTGTAGTCCCAGCTACTCGGGAGGCTGAGACAGGAGAATGGCGTAAATCCGGAGGCAGAGCTTGCAGTGAGCTGAGATCTGGCTACTGCACTCCAGCCTGGGCGACAGAGCGAGACACCATCTCAAAAAAAAAAAAAAAGAAAGAAAGTTTATTCAAAGGGATAATAAAAGAGAACTTCCCAAACCTAGAGAAAGATATTAATATCCAAGTACAAGAAGGTTATAGAACACCAAGAAAGACTACCTCAAGACATTTAATATCAAACTCCCAAAGGTCAAGGATAAAGAAAGGACCCTAAAAGTAGCAAGAGAAAAGAAACAAATAACAGACACTGGAGCTCTGATATATTTGGCAGCAGACTTTTCAGTGGAAACCTTACAGGTCAGGAGAAAGTGGCATGACATTTTTAAAGTGCTGAAGGAAAAAAAAACTTTAATGTAGAATAGTATATCCAGTGAAAATATCCAACAAACATGAAGGAGAAATACTTTCCCTGACAAACAAGAGCTGAGGGATTTCATCAATACCAGAACTGTCTTGCAAAAAATGCAGGACAATTAAAGGGAGTATTTCAATCAGAAAGAAAAGGACATTAATGCGAAGTAAGTACATAGAAAAACACAGAATACTATAACACTGTAACTGTGGTGTGTAAACTACTCTTACCCTAAGTAGAAAGACTAAACAATGAACCAATCAAAAATAATAACTACAACAATCTTTCAAGGCATAGTACAATAAGATGACACAAAAAATAAAAAGCAAGAAACTACATCATATCACCAGAGAAAATCACTATCACTAGCAGAAGACAAGAAAGAACCAAACAAGAAAGAAAACCAGAAACAATAAAATAGCAGGAGTAAGTCCTTACTTATCAATAACATTAAATGTAAATAAACTATCCAACCAAAAGACATAGACTGGCTGAATAAATGAAAAAATAAGAACCATTTATTTGCTGCCCAGAAAAAAACACACTTCACCTATAAAGATACATAAAGACTGAAAATAAAGGGATAAAAAAAGATATTCCATGTGAATAAAAATCAAAAAAGCAGGAATTGCTAAACTTATATCAGGTAAAATAGACATCAAGACAGAAACAAGATAAGAAAAGACAAAGAATGCCACTATATAATAAAGGGATCAACTCAGCAAGAGGACATAATTTTAATATATATGCACCCAAATTGGAGCACACAGCTATATAAAGCAAGCATTATTAAAGCTAAATAGAGAGTTAGGCCCCAATACAATAGCTGGAGATTTCAATAGCCTACTTTCAGCATTGGGCAGATATCCCAGGCAGAAAATCAGCAAAGAGGTGGGCTGGGGCCAAGATGGCAGACTAGAAGCAGCTGCGTTCAGAGGCTCCCATGACAAAAAAAAAAAAAAAAAAAACATAATCAGCATGTGAATCCTTCACCACCAACCAAGGTATCCAGGTTCTCTCATCGTAATTGACTAGAAGACTGGTGTGACCCACAGAGAGAAGGAAGAACAGTGTGGTGTGGCAGCCCACCTGAAAGCTACACGGGGAAGGGGAACTCCCTATCCACAGCCAAGGGAGGCAGTGAGTGAGCGCACTACCCAGGGGGGAAACTGTGCTTTTTACATGGAACTTTACAACCTATGGATTGGAAGATCCCACTTGCAAACCCACACCACCAGGACCTAGTATCCCAAACGTGGAGGGTACAGAATTTTATTTTATTTTCTTTTTTTGAGATGAAGTCTCCCTCGTCGCCCAGGCTGGAGTGCAGTGGCACCATCTCAGCTCACTGCAAGCTCCGCCTCCTAGGTTCACGCCATTCTCCTGCCTCAGCCTCCCCAGTAGCTGGCACTAAAGGCGCCCACCACCATGTCCGGCTAATTTTTTGTATTTTTAGTAGAGATGGGGTTTCACCGAGTTAGCCAGGATGGTCTCGATCTCCTGACCTTGTGATCCGCCCGCCTTGGCCTCCCAAAGTGCTGGGATTACAGGCGTGAGCCACGGCGCCAGGCCACCTACAGATTCTTACAGCCTCTCAGTGGGAATCTGCCTAAGCCTACCAAACAGCGGGAGGAGGGGCAACCAGAGCCCGCCACCGCTGCCTGCTGTCTAAGTCCTTTGAGCTACTTGGGGGAGGGGCAGCAGCCAGCACTGGGACTTGCAACTGCCTAACATTCTAAGCTCCCTGGGCAGAAAAGGGCAGTACCCATTTCTATAGCTCCAGCTTGCATTTCCCCTGCTGGAGTCACGGAGGGTGGATGGCATGGTCCCAAGATTTGTCCATACAGCCCAACACACTGGCTATGGCAGTCTGCTGCCAGAGTGCCTCCTCAGGTCTAACCCTGATTCATTCTTCCTCAGTGGATGGGGCTTCCTTGCAGGTTCTCCAGTAACTCCAGCCAGAGGTTCAGGGACAGAATTCAGATTTCCCTTGGCCTAAGCCCCTAGGGGAAGGGGTGGCCACGGTCTCTGCAGACCAGAAGACTTAGCCTCTCCTCCTGGTAGTTCTAAGGAATCCGGGCAGCCAAGATGAGTGGGTTTTCTCCCAGCGAAACACGGCCTCTCTGTCAAGGGACAAAGTGCTTCATTAAACAGGCCCTGTTCCCTGTGCCACCCAACTGGGTGAGACACTCCAACAAGGGTTGTCAGATACCCTATACAGGAACGATCCTACTGGAACCAGATTGGTGCCCATCAAGGTCAGAAATCCCAGAAATAGTGCCGGCACCCATTTTTACTGCTCTCCAGTCTCTTGAATGACATCTCCAGGCACGGGAGCAAATCAGATGAAGTGGGCCTGAAGTGAACCCCCAGCAAACTGCAACAGCCCTGCAGAAGAGGGACCTGACTATTGAAACAAAAACAAGCAAGTGGAAAGTGGCAACAATGCATCAACAACAACAACAAAAGGCCCCCACAGAAACCCCATCAAGGGTCAGCAGCCTCAAAGACCAAAACTAGACAAACTCATGAAGATGAGGAAGAATCAATGAAAAAATAATGAAAACCCAAAAGGCTGGAGTGCCTCCTCTCCTCCAAATGATTGCAACATCCCTGCATCAAGGGCGCAGAACTGCACAAAGGATCAGATAGATGAATTGATAGAAGTAGGCTGCAGAAGATGGGTAATAAAAAACTACGACGAGCTAAAGGAGAATCTTCCAACCCAATGCAAAGAAGCTAAGGACTTCAATAAAAGGTTTGAGGAATTGCTAGAGTAACCAGTTTAAAGAGGAACATAAACGACCTGATGGAGCTGAAAAACAGCATGAGAACGTCATGAAGCATACACAAGTATCAATTACTGAATCGACCAAGTAAAAGAAAGGATATTGAAGACCACCTTACTGAAATAAGAAATGCAGACAAGAGTAAAGAAAAAAGAATGAAAAGGAATGAACAAAGCCTTTAAGAAATATGGGACTTCATGAAAAGATCTAACCTACGATTGATTGGAGTACCAATAGGAGATGGGAAGAATGGAAACAAGCTGGAAAACACACTTCAGGATATTATCCAGGAGAACTTCCCCAACATAGCAAGACAGGCCAACATGCAAATTCAGGAAACACAGACAACACCACTAAGATACTCCAAGATGATCAACCCCAAAATACATAGTCATCAGATTCTCCAAAGTCAAAATGAAGGAAAAACTGTTAAGAGCAGCCAGAGAGAAAGACCAGGTCACATACAAAGGGAAGCCCATCAGACTAACAGCAGACCTATCAGCAGAAACTCTACAAGTCAGAAGAGATTGGGGGCCAATGTTAACATTCTTAAAGAAAAGAATTTTCAACCCAGATTTTCATACCCAGCCAAACTAAGCTTCATAAACAAAAAAAAAATAAAATCCTGTTCAGACAAGCAAATGCTGAGAGATTTTATTACCACTAGGCCTGCCCTGCAAGAGCTCCTGAAAGAAACACTAAATATGGAAAGGATAAACTGGTACCAGCCACTGCAAAAACACACCAAAATATAAAGACCAATGATATTATGAAGAAACTGCATCAACTAGTATGCAAAATAACCAAATAGCACCATGACGACAGGATCAAATTCACACATAACAATACTAACCTTCAATATAAATGGGCTAAATGTCCCAATTAAAAGACATAGACTGCAAATTGGATAAGGAGTCAAGACTCATTGGTGTGTTGTAGTCAGGAGACCCATCATACATGCAAAGACACATACAGGCTCAAAATAATGAGGTAGAGGAAAACTTACCAAGCAAATGGAAAGCAAAAAAAGCAGGGGTTCAGACTTTAAACCAACAGAGATCAAAAAGGACAAAGAAGGGCATTACATAATGGTAAAGGGAAGAATTCAACAAGACGAGCTAACTATTTTGAGTATATATGCAACCAATACTGGAGCACGCGAATTCATGAAACAAGTTCTCAGAGACCTACAAAGAGACTTCATCTCCCACATAGTGATAGCGGGAGACTTTAACATACCACTATCAGTATTAGACAGATCAATGAGACAGAAAATTAACAAGGATATTCAGGACTTGAACTCAGCTATGGATCAAGTGGACCTAGCAGACGTCTTTGGAACTCTCTACCCCAAATCAATAGAATATACTTTCTTCTCAGTGCCACATGGCACTTATTCTAAAATCAACCACATAATTGGAAGTAAAACACTCCTCAACAAATGAAAAAGAACTGAGATTATGACAAACAGTCTCTCACACCACAGTGCAATCAAATTAGAACTCAAGATTAAGAAACTCACCTAAAACCACACAATTTCATGGAAATTGTACAACCTGCTCCTGAATGACTCCTGGGTAAATAATGAAATTAACGCATAAATCAAGAAGTTCTTCAAAACCAATGAGAACAAAGAGACAACATACCAGAATCTCTAAATACAGCTAAAGCAGTGTTAAGAGGGAAACTGATAGCACTAAATGCCCACATCAGAAAGCTGGAAAGATCTCAAATTGACACTCTAACATCACAATTAAAAGAGCAAGAGAGGCAAGAGAAAACTAATCCAAAAGCTAGCAGAAGGCAAGAAATAACTAAGATCAGAGCAGAATTGAAGGAGACAGAGACAGGAAAAACCCTCCAAAAAACCAACAAATCCAGGAGCTGTTTAAAAAATTAACAAAATAGATCACTAGCTAGACTAATAAGGAGAGAAGAATCAAACAGACACAATAAAATGATAAAGGGGATATCACCACTGATCCCACAGAAATACCAACCACCATCAGAGAATACTAAACACTGCTATGCAAATAAAGTAGAAAATCTAGAAGAAATGGATAAATTGCTGGATGTGTACACCCTACCAAGACTAAACCAGGGAGAAGCTGAATCCATGAGTAGACCAATAACAAGTTCTGAAACTGAGGAAGTAATTAATAGCCTACCAATTGAAAAAAGCCCAGGACCAGATGGATTCACAGCTGAATTCTATCAGAAATACAAAGAGAAGCAGGAACCATTCCTTCTGAAACTATTCCAAATAATTGAAAAGGAGGGACTCCTCCCTAACTCATAAATAAAATGAAGCCAGCATCATCCTGATACCAAAACCTGAAAGAGACACAACAAAAAAAAGAAAACTTGAACATCAATGCAAAAATCGATGAACATCAATGCAAAAAATCCTCAATAATATACTGGCAAACCAAATCCAGCAGCACATCAAAACTTATCCACCATGATCAAGTCAGCTTCATCCCTGGTATGCAAGTCTGATTCAACATATGCAAATCAATAAACATAATCCATCACATAAACAGAACCAAAAAAAAAAAAAGACATGATTATCTCCATAGATGCAGAAAAGGCCTTTGATAAAATTCAGCATCCCTTCATGTTAAAAACTCTCAATAAACTAGTTATTGATGGAATATATCTCAAAATAATAAGAGCTATTTATGAAATCCCACAGCCAATATCATACCCTTTGAAAACCAGCAAAAGACAAGGATGCCCTCTCTCACCACTCCTATTTAACATAGTATTGGAAGCTCTGGCCAGAGCAATCAGGCAAGAAAAAGAAATAAAGGGTATCCAAATAGGAAGAGAGGAAGTCAGGTTGTCTCTGTTTGCAGATGACCTGATTTTATATTTAGAAAACCCCATTATCTCAGCCCAAAAACTTCTTGAACTGATAAGCAACTTCAGCAAAGTCTCAAAATACAAAACCAATGTGCAAATATCACAAACATTCCTTCACACCAACATTAGACAAGCAGTCAGCCAAATCATGACTGAACTGTCATTCACAATTGCTACAAAGAAAATAAAATACCTAGGAATACAATTTACAAGGGATGTGAAGGACCTCTTCAAGGAGAACTACAAACCACTGCTCAAGGAAATAGGACAGGACACAAACAAATGGAAAAACATTCATTGATAGGAAGAATCAATATTGTAAAAATGGCCATGTTACTCAAAGTAATTTTTAGATTCAATGCTATTCCCATCAAACTAAAATTGACATTTTTCACAGAATTCCAAAAAAAAAAAAACTATTTTAAATCTCATATGGAATCCAAGAAGACCCTATATAGCCAGGACAATCCTAAACAAAAAGAACAGAGCTGGAGGCATCACGCTACCTGACTTCAAACTATACTATAAGACTGCAGTAACCAAAACAGCATGGTACTGGTACCAAAACAGATATATAGACCAATGGAGCATAACATAACCTCAGAAATAATGCCACACATCTACAACCATCTGATCTTTGACAAATCTGACAAAAACAAGCAATGGGGAAAGGATCTCCTATTCAGTAAATGGTGTGAGGAAAACTGGTTAGCCATATGCAAAAAACTGAAATTGGACCCCTTTCATTATATCTTATACAAAAATTAACTCAGGATAGATAGAAGAATTAAATGTAAAAGCCAAAAAAAAAAAAAAAAAAAAAAAAACCCTAGAAGAAAACCTAGGCAATACCATTCAAGACATAGGCATAGGCGAAGACTTCATGACAAAAATGCCAAAAGCAAATGCAACAGAAGCCAAAATTGGCAAATGAGATCAAATTACTTTAAAGAGCTTCTGCACAGCAAAAGAAACTATCATCAGAGTGAACAGGCAACCTACAGAATGAGAGAACATTTTTGCAATCTTCCCATCTGACAAAGGTCTAAAATCCACAATTTACAAGGAACTTGAACAAACTTACAAGAAAAAAAAGAACCTTCAATGAGTGGGTGAAGATTATAAACAGACACTTCTCAAAAGAAGACATTTACATGACCAAAAAACATATGAAAAAAAAGCTCAACATCACTTACCATCAGAGAAAAGAAAATCAAAACCACAATGAGATACCATCTCAAGCCAGTCAGAATGGTGATTATTACAAAGTCAGGAAGCAACAGATGCTGGTGAGGCAGTGGAGAAATAGAAATGCTTTTATACTGTTGGTGGGAGTGTAAAATAGTTCAACCATTGTGGAAGACAGTATGGTGATTCCTCAAGGACTAGAACCAGAAATATCACTTGACCCAGCAATCTCATTACTGGGTATGTACCCAAAGTGATATATATCATTCTGCTATAAAAACACATGCACATATATGTTTATTGCAACACTATTTAAATAGCAAAGACAAGGAACCAACCCAAATGTTCATCAATGACAGACTGGATAAAGAAACTGTAGTTCATATACATGATGGAATACTATGCAGCCATAAAAAGGAATGAGATCAAATCTTCTGCAGGGATGTGGATGAAGCTGGAAGCCATCATGCTTAGCAAACTAACACAAGAACAAAAAACTAAACACCAAATGTTCTCACTCATAAGTGGGAGTTGAACATTCAGAACTCATGGACACAGAGAGGGGAACAACACATACCAGGGTCTGTTGGGGGGTGGAGAATGAGGGGAGAGAACTTAGATGATGGCTCAATAGGTACAGCAAACCACCATGGCACACATATACCTAAGTAACAAACCTGTATGTTCTGCACATGTATCCCTTTTTTATTTTTAGAAGAAAACAAATCAACAAAAAAGTCAGACTTAATCTGCACCATAGACCAAATGGAGTTAATAAATATTTACAGAACATTTCATCCAAGAGCTGCAGAATACACATTATTTTCCTCAGCACATGGATCATTCTGAAGGATAGACTATACATTAGGTCACAGAACAAGTCTTAAAATGTTTTTTAACTTTTTTTAAAATGAAATAATATCATGCATCTTCTCTGACCACAATGGAACAAAACTAGAAATTAATAACAGGAGTATTTTGGAAACCACACAAATACATGGAAATTGAACAATATGCTTTTGAATGACCTGTGGGCCAATGAGGAAATTAAGATGGAAACTGAAAAACTTTCTGAAACAAATGATAACGAAAAAAACAATGTATTAGTCTGTTCTCACGCTGCTAATAAAAACATACCTGAGACTGGGTAATTTGTAAAGGAAAGAGGTTTAATTGACTCACAGTTCAGCATGGCTGGGGAGACCTCACAATCATGGCAGAAGGTGAAGGAAGAGCAAAGTCATGTTTTACATGGCAGCAAGGCAAGAGAGGATGTGCAGGGGAACTCCCCTTTATGAAACCATTAGATCTTGTGAGACTTATTAACTATCATGAGACCTGCCCCCATTGTTCACTTCCCTCCCACCAAATCCCTCCCATGACATATGAGGATTACTACAATTCAAGGTGAGATTTGGGTGGGGATGCAGAGCCAACCCATATCACACAACATATCAAAACCTATGGGACACATCAAAATCAGTACTTAGAGGGAAGTTTACAGCTATAAGTGTCTACATCAAAAAAAGAAAAAACTTCAAATGAACAATCTAATGATGCTTCTTAAGGAACTAGAAAAGAGAAAGCCAAATCTAAAATTAGTGCATGGAAAGAAATAATAAAAATTGAAGCAGAAATAAATGAAATTCAAATGAAAAAATACAAAAGATCAATGAAACAAAGAGTTGGTTTCCTGAAAAGTTAAACAAAATTCACAAACCTTTAGCCAGACTAAGGAAAAAGAGAGAAGATACAAATAAATAAAATTAGAAATGAAAAAAGACATTACAAATGATACCACAGAAATTCAAAGGATCGTCAGTGGCTACTATGAGCAACATTATGCCAATAAATTAGAAAATCTAGAAGAAATGGACAAATTCCTAGGCACATACAACCTACCAAAATTAAACCAGGAAGAAATCCAAAACCTGAGCAGACAAATACAAAGTAATGGGATCAAAGTCCTAATAAAAACTCTTTGAGTAAAGAAAAGCCTAGAACCTGATGGCTTCACTGCTGAATTCTATCAACCATTTAAAGAACTAATATCAATTGTACTCAAACTATTCCAAAAAATACAGGATATTTCCAAACTCATTCTACAAGGCCAGTATTACTCTGATACTACAACCAGACAAAGATGCATCAAAAAAGAAAGAGAACTACAGAGTCCAATATCTCTCATGATTATTGGTGCAAAAATCCTCAACAAAATCCTAGCATATTGAATTCAACAAAACATTAGAAAGATCCTTCATCATAACCAAGTGGGATTTATACCTGTGATGCAATAATGGTTCTACATACACAAATCAATGTGATATATCTTATCAATAGGACGAAGGATGAAAAACATATGATCATTTCCATTAATGTGGAAAAAGCATTTGATTAAATTCAACATCCCTTCCTAATAAAAACCCTAAAAAAACTGGAGATAGAAGGAACACACCTCAACATGATAAAATCCATATATGACAGACCCACAATTAGTATCATACTAAATGGGGAAAACTGAAAGCCTTTCCTCTAAGATCCGGAACATGACAAGGATGTTCATTGTAACAACTGTTATTCAGAATTATACTGGAAGTCCCAGATAGAGCAATCACACAAGAGAAAGAAATAAAGGGCACCCAAATTGGAAAATAAGAAACAAATTATCCTTGTTTGCAGATGATATAATTTTATACTCGGAAAAACCCAAAGACTCCACAACAAAACTATGAGAACTGATAAATCTAGTAAAGTTGAAGGATACAAAATCAACATATGAAAATCAGTAACATTTCTGTGTGTCAACAGTTAACAATGTGAAAAAAAATTAAAAAGTAATCCCATTTACAATAGCCACACATAAGATTAAATACTTAGGAATTAACCAAAGAAGTGAAAGTTCTCTATAATGAAAACTATAAAACACTAATGAAAGAAATTGAAGAAGACACAACAAATGGAAAAATATTTTATGTTCATGGATTGGAAGAATCAATATTGTTAAAATGTCCATACTACCCAAAGCAATCTACAGATTCAATGCCACCTCTATCAAAATACCAATGACATTCTTCACAGAAATAGAAAACACAAGCCTAAAATGTATATGGAACCACAAAAGACACAGAATAGCCAAAGCTATCTCAAGCAAAAATATCAAAACTGAAGGAATCACATTTCCTGACTTCAAATTATACTACAGAGCTATAGTAACCCAAACAGCATGGTACTGGCGTGAAAACAGACACATAGATCAATGGAACAGAATAAAAAATCCAAAAACAAATCCATATAACTACAGTGAACTCATTTTCAACAAAGGTGCCAAGAACATACACGGGGGGGCAGGGGGTTGGGGGTGGAGAGAAACAGTCTCTTCAATAAATGGTGCTGGGAAAACTATACCCCTACCCCTCAACATATATAAAAATAAAATAAAAATGGATTAGGAACTTAAATCTAAGACCTCAAACAATAAAACTACTACAAGGAAACATTGGGGATTATCTCCAAAACATTGACCTGGGCAAGAATTTCTTGAGCAATACCCCACAAGCACAGGCAACCAAAGCAAAAACGGACAACTAGGATCACATCAAGTTAAAAATCTTCTGCACAGCAAAGGAAACAATCAACAAACTGAAGAGACAACTCACAGAATGGGAGAAACTATTAGAAAACTACTCATCTGACAAGAGATTAATAACCATAATATATAAGAAGCTCAAACAACTCTAGAAAAAAAATAATAATCCATTCAAAAAATAGGCATTTCTCAAAAGAAGACATACAAATGGCAAAAACATGTATGTTCACTGCAGCTTCATTCACAATAGCAAAGACATGGAATCAACCTAAATGCCCATCAATAGCAGACTGGATAAAGAAAATGTGGTACATATACACCATGGATACTATGCAGCCATAAAACCTGAGATCATGTCCTTTGCAGGAACGTGGATGGAACTGGAGGCTATTATCCTTAGCTAAACTAATGCAGAAACAGAAAACCAAATACCACACACTCTCACTTATAAGTGGGATCTAAATGATGAGAACACATGGACTCATAAAGAGGAGCAACACATCTGGGGCCTATTGGAGGGTGGAGGTTGGGAGGAGGTAGAGGATCAGGAAAAGTAACTAATGGGTACTAGATTTAATACTTGAATGATGAAATAATCTGTACAATACACCCCCCATGACACAAGTTTACTGATATGACAAACTTGCACATGTACCCCTGAACTTAAAGTAAAAGTTAAATTAAAAAGGGGTGCTCAACATCATTGATCACTAGAGAAATGAAAAACTATAAGATATCATCTCACCCCAATTAAAATGGCTTACATCCAAAAGGCAGGCAATAACAAATGTTGGCGAGGATGCAGAAGAAAGGAAACCCTTGTACACTGTTGGTGGGAATGTAAATTAGTGTACCATTACTATGGAAAACAGTTTGGAGGGTCCTTAGAAAACTGAAAATTGAGCTAACATATGATCCAGCAATCCCACTCCTGCATATCTACCCAAAAGAAAGGAAATCAGTATATCAAAAAGATTCCTGTGTTTGTTGCAGCACTGTTGACAATAGCCAAGATGTGGAAGCAACCTAAGTGTCCAACAGATTAATGGACAAAGAAAATGTGGTACATACATACAATGGAGTATTATTTAGCCATACAAAAGAATGAGATCCAGTCGTTTTCAACAACATGGATGGAACTGGAGATCATTATGTTAAGTGAAATAAGCAAGGCACAGAAAGACAAACATGCATGCTCTTCTGTGGGATCTAAATTTCAAAGCAATTGACCTCATGGACACAGAGAGTAGAACGATGGTTACTAGAGGATGAGAAGGATAGTGGGAGGGTTGCAGGGAAGTGAGGATGTTTAATGGGTTAAAAGAAAAATAGTTAAGAAAGAATGAATAAGATCTACTATTTGATAGCACACTAGGGTGACTATAGTCAATAATAACAGTTGTATATTTTATTGTACATTTTTAAATAACTTAAAGAGTATAACTGGGTTGTTTGTAACTCAAAGGATAAATGCTTGAGAAGATGGATACCTTATTTTCCATGATGGCCTTATTTCACATTGCATGCCTGTATCTAAACATCTCATGTATCCTATCAATACTTACTATGTACCCACAAAACTAAAAACTAAAAATATAATCTAAAAATATAATACAAATCATACATAATAAAAAATTAAAATGTGGTTATATTTTCTTGCCCAAAAGAAACATTTAAACGTATCTAAATAAACACTCCATATGTTAATTATTTTTTATACTCAACCAAATATTTCAGTTTAATTCTTTTTTAAGTGCATGGATCAAAGAATATGCTGATCATACTTAATTATTAAAAGTTTTTTAATTGATACATATGGTGCTTTTTCACAAAATTTATAGTACATTGTAGTTAAACAAAATATTCATTAAATCCATATTAAATTCCTATGAATGAGTTAGAATTGAGAATAAAAAACTGTATATAATATGCAATCTCTATATAACCTAGTGGGATACATAGATGTATATACAATAATTACATTTGATAGCAAATTAATCTGATAGTTTAACTTGCTATTTATATGGAGAAAGCTATATGATACTAGAATACAGAGCCATTCCTTCTTGGGCAGTGAGGAATGAGGGGTCAGGGAAGATTCATGAAAGTGGTTATAAGCCAAAGCAGGACTTTAAATGAAACCTCAAATTAATGTCTTAAAAAAAAAAAAAAAAAAAAAAAAAAACCTTCTGGTGGCAACATGGAAAACGATGAGGTATTCAGTACAGACTACAAACGAGAGTATAACTGAAAGTCTTCTGCAATAGAACAGGTATAAAAGTTAAGACTAGAAACAAAAAGTCCTTTAAGAATCTACAAACTATTATAAAAGTAAGAAAATAGAATAGATAACATAAAAATGTATAAAATTAAATATATTTGAGTAGGAAGTTACTTAGCTATTCAAGTACCTGAAACATCTCTGCATGAGGAACAATAACCATCTGGGCAAGTGGGAGCAGGTTTCACAGCAATATAGAAGAGTACTAAGAGACTAACTTAGAACCAGAAAAACTTGGATTGGAATTTCACACAGGCCACTCACTAGGTATGTGAGTGATTTGTGTTATCTAACTTCCTTAAGATGGAATTTCCTCACTTAGAAAGTAAACCAGATGATACTTCGTAAGACTGATCATTAAATGAGACAATGTCTGAAACACAGTCAGCAAGTAGTAAGTGTTAACTATTATTACATCATAGTCTAGATATTAAACAGCCTGTTAGGTAGAAACGTTATCTAATACATATAGGATTTTTACACCTAAAGCCAAGAATGACCCAAAGTTTTCATCCTGTGTTTGTCTTAAAATACTTAGTTTTTGAAATTAAACTGAAGAGTATAAAGAAGCTCCGTGCTGTAGCTAAATGCAAGCAAATTAGTCATTTTATTGTAGTCTTCCAAAATATCCAGTTTAGAAAGCTTACATATGTCAGTGGTCTTAAAATGAGCAATGAATACTTCTATTTTACATTACAATTCATTAAAATAGATATTTGCATTCTGTTTTTATTATTTTATTTTTTGAGATGGAGTTTCACTCTTGTTGCCCAGGCTGGAGTACAACGGCACGATCTTGGCTCACCATAACCTCCGCATCCCGGATTCAAGCGATTCTCCTGCCTCAATGTCCCAAGTAGCTGGGATTACAGGCATATGCCACCATGCTTGGCTGATTTTGTATTTTTAGTACAGATGGGGTTTCTCCATTTTGGTCAGGCTGGTCTCAAACTCCCGACCTCAGGCGATCCTCCCGCCTTGGCCTCCCAAAGTGCTGGGATTACAGGCATGAGCCACCGTGCCCACACATTCTGTTCTTTTTTAAATGTACTTTCATTTAAAATGGAAAATATTCCATTCCTTTACAACGAACATGCTAAAATATGTCCTTTAATAATTCTTTCTCTTAAACGTTTCACCCACACTGATGTGGAAGGCCATCCTACCATACCATGTCACACTATTCTTATGGAGCAATTCTCTACAATAATGAACAATAAGAATTGTCAAGCTTGTAAGAGGACAACCAGTACTTTGCAATCTGCAAATAAATCTTGAAACTTTTGAAAAAATTTTTCTTTGAAAATTAAAGGATTTCTTTTAAGCACTAAGATCAATAATGATACCTCAACTTTCAAAACTTCTTGAATCAACTAGATCTAATGAGAGATAGGTCAGAGTTCCCATTAGACTGGGTGATTTCAAATCATGCCACTATGAATTCTGTGAATTGAGCCCTTACATTTGATTATTTTCAGCTGAATTTTGAAAATAGATGGGCATAAAATTATAGTTCTATTTTGTTTCCCTGAATGACAAACAGGAAGATCACTCGCTTTCATGTATTAACCAGACAAATTACATCAACAACTATCAATGGTAGTACTCACTGGACCAGAGACAAGGAGTTCTCATGTCTGGTGGGAGGAAGGGAAAACAGTGGTACTTTCTTGAACAGTGATCCTGCTCAGCAGGTGCCACTCAAGACTCACTCTCCGTAAGGTGCTCATGGATGCTGTTCCTTCACACATATACATGACTTTCTCATCTTTATCCTAGAGCTAACAATGACAATTTTATGGGGAATTCTCAGGAAAGAAAAATCTGCCATTTGTTAAGTGCCTTCTTTTTTGATAGACATTGGTGTTTCATATACAATATTTCATTTAAAAGCAAACATTTCATTGTAAAGATGAGGAAATTGGGCCTCAGCATGACAAACCAAGAATTCCAACCTAGTTCTAAGGCCACAGTCTGTGATCGCTGGCACTGTCCATCCTACGGCACTAGATGCATAAGGATATTGAGACCCCTATCAACTATGTATAAGAATAGACTCTTCTTTTTTACTATAGTTTAATGGAATTGGTCATATTCACTGTTCTAGTTCTAGCTTGCCAGGTTATAAATTTAATGTGAAGTAAACATATCCAGTCTCTCCCATATTGGGCTTAAAAATATAAAACTGTGATGACCCTTTATTACTACAGGGTTTCCAGAAGCATATATGAAATTGAGGAATTTTAGGCACTTTTGTAAAAAAGAGATGATGCTTTGTCTAAGTCAGAATTTATATAAATTCTTTCCAGATGAATATACCAAGAGGCAATATATATTATCAACTGACATGCATTTTCCTGGAAATCCACTTGGCAATAATTCTGCATTTGTTTCCTTGTAACAATGCCTTTATAAGCCCAGAAGTGGTAGAGCCTAAATTATTTTAAAAGGTAGATAATGGAGTAAAATATGCAATGCATTTCAAGCAAATGTATAGGTTTGAATCTGTCAGAAAAATAATCCAACAAATGTAATACTATGTGAGAACACTAAATACTTAGGTTTTATTTGTACAAAGTGAACTGAAGTTTGGAATTCTCTTGTTTCTTGTGACTCTCATGTAATGAAAACCAATGAAAATCACTTGCATTCATCTAGGGCTCAAAGAACAAAGAATAGTTGGTTAACTACTTATAGCAAATAGAGCTTCAGTGAAGAACGGTCCTTTGATATACATGGTTCAGTCGGCCAGTTCACAACAACTTGCACAAGATTACAGGTTAAAAAGGAAACTGCAAACTAAAGCAGAGCTGAAATTCACTAAAGCTTACCAGCACATGGTACAATTATAGTTTATAACCAAATTTTATAACTGATAGAAACATTATTAAATAAAAATGAATATACTTTATGCTACTACATAGCATTATATGTATAGTGTAAATGAAGCTTTATGTTTTATAAAGTGCTTTCAAATATACTATCTCATTTGACCCTACAATAGTCTATATGGCAGACATCATTATAACACAACCACCACTTCTTCCACAGTAAGGGAAATAAAACTCACAGAGGTTAGTTTACTCAACCAGGTATGCAGAGCTAGAGCTAGTAGTAGTGAAGCCAGTATTCACCTGACACAAGTATAATAGATACTTAAAGGATATTTGTTACAGCTACCTGAACCACATATTCCACTTCTACACATCAAGCACTATGTTATTAGAGAGTTCTCAGGATTTTTGCTGCCCCCATACACTTGGAGATACCACCTGCTCCCATCAATAGCAGTGGCTCAACTCCAGCAAGGGTTGATAAATCAGAATGTTAGAGAAAGGTAACATAATTTAAACACAAACTCCTTCACTTGGTTCTGATCATCCCTAGTTAGGGCAGGTCTTTTCCCACACTACCAGTGACAATTGCTGAATTTTTTTTTTTTTTTTTTTTTTTTTTGAGGCGGAGTCTCACTCTGTCGCCCAGGCTGGAGTGCAGTGGTGCAACCTCAGCTCACTGCAAACTCCATCCCCTGGGTTCAAGCAATTATCCTGCCTCAGCATCCCTAGTAGCTGGGATTACAGGCGTGCACTACCACACCTGGCTAATTTTTATATTTTTAGTAGAGATGGGGTTTCGCCTTGTTGGCCTGGCTGATCTCAAATTCCTGACCTCAAGTGATCCACCAGCCTCAGCCTCCCAAAGTGCTGGGATTACAGGCGTGAGCCATCCAATCGCGGATTTTTTTAAAACCCTTAATGTATACAATGAGGACTATCAATAATAGTGTATTTTATTTAGCATTTTTGCCCAATGCGTGAGATTACAGCTATTCTTGCCACAGAGACATAATGGGTAACTAAGTGAGCTAATAGATATGTTAATCTGTTCCACTATAGCAACCATTTCACTCTCTATATGTATCTTATACCACGTTATATGTATTAGGTATGCACAACAAAATTTAATTTTTAATTATATCTTTATAAAGTCTCAAAGAGTGCTTCCCAATATTACACACTAGAATTGTCAGAGGAGATTATAAAATTCTGATGCCCAAGCTCCACTCCAGATAAATTTAATTAGAATCTCTATGACAGGGCTCAGACATCAGCTTTAAAAAAAAAAACGAAAAGAAAAAAAGCCCCACATAAATCAAATATTCACATGATGTTGAGACAAATTGCCTTAAAACATCCACAAAAATGGACAGAAGCAGAGATGTAAAACATGAAAACAGCAATGTCTATGAGGATGTTCCTTGTAGCACCATTTATATTGAAAAACAGAATGGTGGCACAATAGAAATATAAATTTAGATAAACAGTCATCTTTTTAAGAGATGATTCTAGAAGGGATTACAAATATGAAAAACAGTAAAATATATAAAGCTAAATAAAAGACAATTGCAAGATTGTATGTTCTCTAAAATTGTGTAAATTATACCTACAAGAGGGCTGGAAGCAGATAATCCATAAACCCATGGCTTTACATCAGTCTGTGAGTGATGTTTTATTTTCTCTATTATCTATAATTGATATTAAATTTAGTTATAACTAAAATGTAGTAATGCATGTTTGTAGAATAATAAAAAGCAATTCTGATAAAACCTTTAATAAATAAAATCCAAGATAGCAGGTTTGTTATGGTGGTTCCTCTGTAATGGATGTGCTGGGCTAGATGTTATGGAACTGAGACCCTACATGTAACTGTGAGTACGTGCCCGAAACCCACACATTTCCCCCACAGGAAATCCAAGAAGGGAGCTAGAAAGTAAATACAATGAGAATTATATCCTGATAAGCTTCCTGCTGCTTCCTGCTTGGAATCCAGTAGAATCATATAGCAGGTGAGGGCAAAAGAGTACATAAATGAGGCCTTGCACTGGGGACCCACAAGACACAGAGATCAGTCTGTCAATATCTGATAACATTGGTCTTTGATGCATTTGAAAAAAGCAAGCCCTGTGGTTTCCCAATTCTAAAGAAGCCAATTGGGAATAGTTTTTGTATCTTAGGTGCTCCAGTGAGCCAGGCAGTTAAAGATGCTCTTAAGAGTTTGTGACACCAGCATGGGATTAGGAGTTTAGTCACCTGCATGGAGTAGTTAGAACTTGTGGTGAAACTGGTACATTCCAAAAGACAGGAATTAGATGCATGGGCTAGGAAGGAGGGCTTCCAGCAAGAGTGAGACTATAAACAAGCAGGCAAAGGTGAGAGTTTGGCACAAGGAAAACGAGGACATCAAAATGAAGTGAGTGGAGGAGATGTACTGAGGAAGATAAAAGAGGATAGAAGAGAAAAGACAGAAGGGTGAACTTGAGGGCCAAACAAAAAGCAACCTGGACTATTCTGGATCAGCATGAATTAATGAGTACATACTAATGGGCTGATGAAGGCAGCAGTGTAAAAATTAAATTGGTCGGGATATGTATGATGAATCTGAGAATTTCACACAAAGCCAATATTCAATCAATGCTTTTTGAATTGGTTGATGGAAGTCATGTCTTAATACACAGGCTATCTGAGGACATAAAAAAGGTCCTGCACAGGCAGAGTCTTGTGGTTTATTTGCTTCATGACAGCAAATATGAATCTCAAATATGGCCAAGTATTTCCCTCAGTCTCAAAAGGACCCCAATAAGAATGTTCTGACTAGGAAATTATGTCTTCTTAGCCCCACTTTCTAAACAAGGACACTGAGGACTGCCTTCTAAATACAGGTAAAAATAAGGTAAATGCTGGTTTTGCCTCCACCTTGTGATGGAAATGTTTCCATATAGTTAAACAAAGGACTCTTCCTAGCCTCAGGTTGCAACAGCATTATAATTAATAACTGTGATTTGATTATATGGACTACTCAAATCTGTTGACAACTAAAAAGTAACTAGTGTTATGCTTTTCTAAGACAAAATGTGCTAATTACAATAAATCAAAATGGAATAAAAGTGTCATATAGTAATGTATATGATTTAAATCAAACCAAGTTTCTAAAGGTTCTTTACAGAGTCCCTATATGTCTATTTCTGCAAACATGGACCAGAAAAAGAACAACGTCTGGTCTCTTGTTGATTAGGTGGCAGTCTGACCAATATCACAAAAGGAAAGACTTCAGAAGATATTTTTAATTTTTAAGAAAAAGATTGATTCTTACTTTTTCTTTCACAATACCACCACTAAAAACATCTCTGCAGCTACCACAGTGGAAAGCAGTGAGCAGGTCATGAAATCCTCCACCAGCAGAAGGCACAGGAAAGAGTTCCTGACTGAATGGCTCTGTAACTTTGGACAGCATCAGAAACAGAGCGATCGGAAACCTGCAAGGCTGAATGTAATCAGCCACAGCCTGATGCTTTGCTGGCTGCAGCAGGCCCCAAACACGCATGGGAACAGGCAGCTGGGAAAGGAGGCTTCCCCATGGTGAAGGGAAAAGGAAGCGGGAAGGCAACATAATATGAAAATAAACACATTTTGAAATGAATCAAGAATGAGTCCCTTTATGGTTAACAGCAGGTTTTAGCCTTTCATGCTGGGAAATACAAATTTCCCTTGTTTCTGGGGAGAACAACTTCCTTTCCTATGGCCAAGGGCATGTGTGTCTGAGTACATGGAGAAAAAAGGCCCCATCTTCTCCCTGGTTCAGGCCATCTGGACAAGTGTTGCTCTAAATGTAGCACAGTAGGAAGCTGCCTGGGCTATTTAGATGGCAACGGAAATTAAGAATACAAGGGAAGAGTTCAAGAGGCATTATGAAGGGAAAAAGATAACATGTTAGATAATGGGAGTATAGGAAAACAAAAAGTACATGAAGACACATACATGACCAAGCACAGCCTTGTAGAGTCTGTTCAGGACTCACACTGACAACTAACCTGAAGAATGATCAGATTTGTGAGTATACCATGGAAATCCACACACAGACCAAAATCCTGAGAGCTGAAAGTTGGTAGGTGTTAGCCAGCTTTATTAAAATTACTTATGGGGGGGAAATATCACCATCACAAAAGTCAGCTCTTCTTTGGGTAACTACTTACTGTCCTTCCTGTCATGTGAGGGGTCTAACATTTAGACCAAGTTTGAAATGCAAAACACACCATGCTCTTAAGTGGGCATTGTGGGAAAATGATCACAACAATTATGACAAACCATCTGCAAAAGCATTTTGGAACCTTTAAAATTTGCTATAAACATTGCTACCATCATTACTGTCCTTGGCGCTTGATGATAATATAAAATACGCTGACTTCTGCCAAAGAAGTCAGAAAACGCCAGTTTTGAAGATCATAGGGTAATTGCGGCCTCTGAGAAACAGAAATAAAAGATGAAATTTGCATCATCTGTACATAGCAAAAAGGGCCAGTATTTATCTTTTTTTATCCAAGGCTTGGGATTCAAGTGAACATTTGAGTCAGTTTCACACCCAGCCTTGTGGGTTTCTGACTGCTCTGTTTCACAATGGCCTTAAGTGAAAATCAAGGCATTATCTGCCTTAAGGTGACTCCAGTTCCCCATCCACTGTGTATCCAGAGCTCAGTGCGGCTGTCAAAAATCCTGTTCCAGCTCCCTGTAAGCAGGGCTGTTTGTAAATATAAAGAGCAAAGGATGAATCAGGTAATTTCATCAGAGAAATATAAATAAGACTAATATATTTGCCTACCTGTCTTATTTCAAGTGGTAAAATGCTTTAGAATGCTTTTTTTTTTTTCTTTTTCCAAATGCATCCAAGACTCTGTTCATTGATTCCTTGAGTTCACAAATAGGGACAAATTAGTTTCTGGAACAATTTGTTGGCATGTTTTTTTACTGGAATTCAACCCGAGACTCATGTTTACAGCTTCATACTCCCCTGACAGCTGAAAATATCGTGTGTGTGTGTTCGCAAATGATGTATTAGGGAAGAGTACTGAGATGCTAGAAAATGCAGACTGCTGAGATAGCTTCAAAATCTGTGTCACAGGCACCAAAAGCTTATTGAAGGTCTTGGTTTCCTTTCCTCTGGCTAAGGTTTTCTATAAGATATAAGAAAATAAAACTGCTGAGCTGAGTTTAAGAATATAGAGAGAGGATTTTTCAGAGGAGAGTACAAGTAAACTGGGCATTTAAATGTCCAGAGCACCACAAACTCTTTGAGATGAAACAGAACATAGATGGCATTGCTATTTATCAGTTGTGCCTGAGTTGATATGTTGGCTCTCGTCATAATGACACAGGCATTTACCAACCACCAGAAGACAGGAAAGTAATGTATCCAAGGAATATTTTTTTGCAATAAAACACTCAACATTTATACTTCTAATGAGCGGTTTATTCTCAATAGTCCTCTGTGAGATAGGTATTAGTACTCCTATTTAAGCCATGATGAAATTGAGGTACAAAAAAAGGAACTTGTCAAAGATCTTAAATAAGATTGATAAGATTTAAACCAGAATCTTTTCTCAAAAACTATGGTTATTTCATTATGCTACATTGCCTAATAATAAACATTTTAAATGTTAACATCAAATGAACCTCAAAAAACACATGAATAAGCCTAGTTACTTATTTACTAAATAATGCTTTTTTAATTTTTGAAATTTTTAGTGCTTTTGCAAGGAATAGTTTTCACTACATCCACCCCAAGTCTAAGAGTACCGAAAATTCATGTGTACAAAGTGAGTTATTGTGTTACTCTATCCTGTTGTGCCTAAATAATCGTCCCAAGGGATTGCCCAAAGATCTTGGCATATTCTCACTAACAGACTCTCCTGTAGAATAACACTGCAACAGCAGGAAACCACAGGGAGAGCAAAGATGGAAAACCAGTCAGCTTCAGTCCAGACTTAAGGACAACGCCCAAAACCCACCTTTGTGGGGACCTTTTATATTTGTAAAGGTATAGATGACATTTGCCAAAATGGATAACTTCTTTGAGTTACTGACTCAATTGCTAAATGAAAAGAGGTATGTTCTATTAACATAATCACTGCCAAA
The DNA here is from genome assembly GCF_049350105.2 of Macaca mulatta. Lineage (NCBI taxonomy): Eukaryota > Metazoa > Chordata > Mammalia > Primates > Cercopithecidae > Macaca > Macaca mulatta. The sequence continues at coordinate 109,370,890 of NC_133409.1, forward strand.
TACTAACGGCTGCCATCGCTTCTGCAGTTCCTGATTGTACCTTTAAAAGCTGCCAAGGAAAGCCAAGAGATAATGTTGCTCTCATATATCCAGTGAAAGGAATATTTGTAGGGAACTTTTGAAAACAAAATAAAAATATGCTCATTTTAGAAAATTTAGAAAATGCTGTAAAGTATCAAGTATAAAATAATTCATATATAAGGATCTATTTTGATCTATTTCCTTGTCATTATCTATGAACTTACTTTGGTGTACTTCCCTAAAACCTTTATTCTTGGAATACCTATTCTTTAATTAGAATTATTCTGAATATATTATGATTTGATTTTAATTAATATTCCATTGTGGAGATTTTAACAGTTTATTAAATATTAAATGTCTGTGATATTACATAGTGCTTATTAACATAACTCAATCATTCTCTTATTGTTAGTCATTGTTTTCAATGTTCACTATTGCAAATACAGTGATAATGAGCACATTTTATATAAATCTTTATTACATCCCTGATTATTTTCTTAAAATAGCTTCTGAGAGTCATAGAATTGAAATTAATGAGTCAAAGTATGTAATTTAAATGGTTTGATACATATTGATGAACTGCTTTCCTGAAAAGTTGTACCAAGTTGTATTTATGAATTTTCATTTCTAGTCACCCTCATCAAATTTGGAGACTTTTAAAGTTAAGTGTTTCTAAGAGTAACATAGACCTGGAATACATCAATTTTGACATTGAGTATTCATTAGCTTCATGAATGAGTCATCAAAGTGCATGCCACCACTTAACTGAAAGGCAATTCTGTCACTGTGCAATATTTTCTAGTACATTTCCTACCATAGTATAGGTATTTAATAAATATTTGTTAAATGCAATGAATGTCAAACTTGACCTTGGATGTACCAGTCAATGTGTGTTTTACAGAGGACTTTAACCTAAATATGTATCTCATTATATAATCATAATTACCCAGTGGGAGTTTTATAGATGAGAAAACTGAGGTTCGCTGATGCTTCAGGAGTTGCTTACAGTCATAATTAGTAAATAATGACATTGAACACTAAACTCCCAATTCCTTCAATGGGTTCTCTATGCCACAGCATAAGTTGATGGGGCAAAGGTATTAACATATGTTGTAAATGCTCACTGCTCCACACCAATAAAATGAAAGTCCCAACAATCATCAAACACACTATGATTTCTAGAAAGCACCTCTGGATAATAACTCACTTGCTTCACCAAATGTGACATCTACTTTCAAAGAAATCTAACTTATTTAACAGGCTTAGATTTAAATTTGTAAGCAGTACAAAGAAGTGTCAAACCTAGATATAGTTCTCAATTCTTCATGGAGATAGCAATGGTTATTGTCAGGTTAGTAAGATAATAAAAATAATGGTTATCATTTAGTGAAGCCCTATGATGTGCCAAATAATTCGGACAATCACTCCATTATTATTCTTATTTCACATAGAAAGGTGAGTTACCAATCCCATGTTATACACCAGCAGTTCTGATACTCTAGGGTGCACCAGTATCACCTAGAGAGCTTGTTGGAAGGTAGATTGCAGGACTCTGCCCTGTGTATTGCTGATTTAGGAACTCTAGAATGGGGCCTGAGAATGTGCAAGACTCTTAAGTTCCCTAGTGATACTGCAGATCCAGACATTCCCCACTTTGAGACTCAGTGTTTTTTCCCCCCAACAAATGGCAGAGGTAGGAACTGAATCCAGATATTCCTGACTTTAAATTTCAGGCTATTTGCATTATCCCAAGTGGATTTTAATCTAAAGACTGAATTTAAATGGTCTGAGTCTTATTTCACACTTAATTTCGTCTTTAAGGCTTGTGCATAAACTTATAAAAGCAGGTCTGAGAAATTTACTTGGAATTCTAAGAAACAGGGACTGAAACAGAATTAATCGAGTTTATGACAAGTTAGTCATCAGCTGCTCACTTTACCTTTCCTATTTCACAGAACGTTTTTAAAGCTAAAAGTGACCTTAGACCTCATTGCATTGAACTTTTATTTTATAGATGACCAATTTGGAGGCTAGAAAGTAGAAGTTCCTAAGATGCTTCCATCTTTCCTACTGGTCAAATATCCATGTTTCAAGAAAGCTTAACCTGTTTCTTCTACCACACTATAGAGTCTACCACTTTCTTCTCTGTGTTGTGATTGCTCGTCTTGTGATAAGTGCAATGGTAGAAGTCTTTCTCTGACTTACATTACCACCCATGTTTTACCTTATTGGTTTATAATTTTGTCTCCTCTTCTATGTTAGACCCATCTGTAAACGAGTATTACATTTATGAATCATTTGCATTCAGTTAGAAAGTGCTTGTTGAACTAAGTGGAATTTTATTTTATTCTTTGTTCTTTCTTCACCACTGTATCCATTTCACTGACTCAGTGGAGGAACTAAGTTTCCATACTGAGCTATAAGCAACCAACTTAGCTGTTTTCAGCTACCTCTTTAAAGGTTTTCTATTTTCTCACTGTGCTAATCATTTTGAAATCGAAGAACCTCTTTGCTTATTCCTGAAATGTAATTATTAGTAAATATCTTTGCTTTGCTTACTCCTGAAAGTAATCATCAGTAATTTTTTCCTCTGTTTCAGTATATTTAGCTATTCTAAAATCACTATTATTTTTAGGATGATTGTTCTCCATAATATTTAAGGGATCAAAAGGTATTTTACATATGTTAAATATGTGTGTGGTTTTATATATATATATACACACACACATTTTATGAAAATCTTCTGCACCATTTCTCTTTCAAATACGTCCAACTCCCATTTTCTTAATTAAAATATCAGTCCATTTTATTACGGACAAAATAATGAATTGTTTTGAGAAAGTATAGTGGCAGAGTAGACTACAGACACAACCTGAAATTCTTATAATAATGGTCTTTTATTTCTTAGTCTAATTCAAAAGAAATGTGACTTTTAAATCACACAGACTAGACAAAGAGAATTCGCCCAACTACTGCAGTGAAGTCAGCAGAAAAGGAAACCCTGCAGATGCTTTTCTTTGAATTAATGCAAAAGCTGACATTAAAGACCAGCAAGAGTGTAGGAGTGGTTGAATCACACGCCTCTGACATTGCTGACATCTCCTTCTTTGTAATATAGGGTCATACAATAGTCTAAAACCCCTTTCTCAAAAAATGTGTAAACCAGAGGAGCCTTCATGACCCACATACTCAACACTGTCCTAGTGTGGATATTGAAATATACAATGCCATCCCTGAGAGAAAGGGTGCAATTCAATAATAACAACAACAACATAATAATAACAGCTACCCTTTAATGGGTGCTTCTTGCATGATAAGCACTTTGCAAATATTTTCTAAATCTAGCCTTGGGAAAAATCCTAAAAAATAGACATACGTACATCAAAGTTACAGACTCAGAAAGAAGCTGAGAGGGGAGCTTATATATGTGAGGTCACAGAACTAGAGTATGACTCTGATTCTAAACCATACTATTTATTTAAATTGTTAACCCTTTAGAAGTACAAATAAACATCTGCATTTCAATGGGAAGCAGTACATGTTTTTAAGAATGATATTTTAAAGAAATTACTCTGCCAGAGATCAATGAAGAGTTGTTCTATTTTCCATCCAGTAGAAAACTCAAAGCATTTCTGGGCATATCATACACTCAAAAAGTAATCTAACCAATGGAAATTTTCTGTAGTATATACTACATGACAAAGATGCCATTCTGAGACACCGCCCCCGCCCCCTCGGAAAAAACTGAGAAGCAGACATATTAGCAGTGAGAATGTCTCTCTCCTCCCTTGCTATCCTATCTTTCCAATGCAAAAGATGTCTGAATGAAACATGCAACAAAATCTCAATTTCAAATATAGTTTTGATTTTTCTCAATTAAATATTGATGTCACAGATAACAGCTCTTTGGTGACCAAAGTCTACCTCCAAAATTATTTTTTTAACACCAAACTGTGCCATGAAAATCTTTCTTGATTTACAAATATTAGACCTCTTCTGGGTTCTTCAAGTTCAGAATGAAAACAGCCAACTTGGTTGCTTATAGCTCAGTCTGGAAACTAAATTATACAGTGAAAAAATGTCTGAGTGCATGGTTGCATTCAGTTACAATGAGGCAGAAAATAATATGCAACATTGTTATTAGTGTTATGAGGATAATAGCATACACCATAAATGTTTAGAGCTGTAAGAAACCATGAAGAGAGCAATGATTTATCCCAAACCCCTCTTTCAAGGCACCCAGGAAGGAGAAAAAAATGAAAGACTTGTCTGACTTTGGAGCTACAGGGAATGGGTTCAAAAGTTCTGGTTTTGCCATTTAGAAGCTGCTTGACCTTGAAATACCTAACTGACCTGAGCCTCTGTTGTTTCATCTATAAGGTACAAATAATAATTTATTCATTACAGGATTGTTTGAAGGATTAGAGATATGTTATTTAGAATGCCCAGTCTATTATAGATGCTCAAAAGACCAAGAAATTTTGATTCAGAGAGTTTATGGCTTATACAATATTACACAATGGTGCATAGTGGCAGAGCAGAAACCAGAGCCCAAGGCAAGTGCTTTTAATAAAACTGTCTATGAAATAGATGTAAGCTCTGCCTTCCCTCATTAGTGATGGTTAGAATTAGTTTGTTTCATTTAATACTTGTTGTTTTAGTCAGTTCTCATGCTGCTGATAAAGACATACCTGAGACTGGGTAATTTATAAAGGAAAGAGGTTTAATAAACTCGCAGTTCCACATGGCTGAGGTCTCACAATCACAGTGGAAGGTGAAGGAAGAGCAAAGGCACATCTTACATGGAGACAATTAAGAAAACTTGGGCAGGGGAACTCCCATTTATAAAACCATCAGATCTCATGAAACTTATTTACTACCACGAGAACGGTATGGGGGGAACTGCTCCTATGATTCAATTATCTCCACCTGGCCCCACCCTTGACACGTGGGGATTATTACAATACAAGGTGAGATTTGGGTGGGGACACAGTCAAACCATATCACTTGTTATTTGTAGCTTTTTGTTGATGTCTTCATTTGTTTGTTGTTTAGCTATTTCTAGGCTAAAAGACAAATGAAAGTAAAAGAGAGTGATAACTGTCCCTTGCAGTTACTACACACGCTTGTCTGAAATGAGAGCCCTGGCTACTCCAAAGAGAGAAATACACAGGGTCAGAACCAATGGATGGACAGCTCTGGGACACAGTGAATGCTCTGTATGCCTGAAAGATGTGAGAATCCCATAGCAATGCACTTGGGCATGCATTCTGTGCAAAGTACCTCTTCCTCTGAGTCAATAAAGAAATGACAGTGTCGAGTCAACCTCTTGTTAACTTAATATGCCAACAACCATCTTATAACCGAAAACAGGATTAAGAACACTGAGAGAAACTTCAGCCAGGAGCCTAAAGTACCATTGCTTTGCTGAAGACTAGGCTAATCAGGAGCCTGGTAGTCCACAGGCACACAAAACCAAACCCCAGGATGCCTGAGTCAAGGTAATTATAGCTGTGGATGTCCATCCTATCTGACAATCAAGATTTGGGCAACCTTTCCAAAACTGTGCTTCTGCTTTAGTTTTAATTTTTAATTATTACTTAATATTGACTAGGTAAAAAGAATATTTAGAAAATGCATGTGAATTATGAAGAAAATTTATGCAAATGTATACTCACTACCTAATTCAAGCAAAAGGATGCTCCCTCTCCTTTTTTGGAGGGCCCTCTCAACTCCCTTCAATTCCTTCCTGCTCAGAGTGAAGCACAATCTTCTGAATGCATCATTCTTTTGCTCTTCTTCAAAGTTTTGCCACATATGCTTTATATACCTAAGATAGTATTGTTTAGTTTTACATGGTTTTTGAATGTTATATAGTGTCACACAAATTTTTATGTTTTCCTCACATATGTTCCTGAGAGTCATTTTTGTTACTTAATAGCTAAAATTCTCTATTATTCATAATTCTCTAGTGTTCTAGAATGTGAATGTACCATGATTTATTTATTCATTTTACTATTGAGCTTCTGAATGGCTTCAGCTATCTATTTTGAACATTCTTGGCCATGTCTCCAGAAGCACATGCAAGAGTCACTCAAGTCTCTTCCATAGTCTCTCACATGAGGTTTGCCTTCAGAATCCACATCACTCCAAATGCTCATCAACACTTAAAATTACAAGCCGCTATAAAATGGATCTTCTTGATTTAATTTGCATTTCCATAATCGCTAATGAGATTGAGCACATTTTTATGTTTGTCATTCATTTTTCTTTTGTCAAATATTTATGCATGTCTTTTATCCATTTTCTTTTGAGTTTTCTTTTTGTTATTAAATTTATTGAGTTGAATTATAATTCTTTGTTGGTTTTGTGTATTGCAAATATTTCCTTCCCCATTGTGGTTTGTGCTTGTTTTAAAACTAGTGTTGTTAAACAGACATTTTTAATTTTAATGTAGTGAAATTCATCTATTATTCCCTTTAAGATTTGTACTTTTTGTGTCCTGTTTAAGAAACTTCTCTCTACCCTGGAGTTATAAATATATTCTCCCATGTTATCTTGTAAAATTTTATAGTTTTGCCTTTCACATAGCTGTTTAAATTTTCATATGGTTTCTAATTGCTTCCACACAATTTTTTAAAGCCCTTATTTCTCCACTTAGCTGCTCTACTAGCTTCAAGCAAAATTATATTTCCACATAAGTGTGCTTCTTTTGGTGGACCATTGCAATCAATTCCAGCAGTCATCTTCTCTCTCTCTGCACCAGGACCACACACTGTCTAATTTTCTGAGTTTTGTCTTATCTGAGACAAATGCTTCAACCTTTATACTTCTTCAGGGGTATTTTGGCCCTTTGAGGACTTTTTCACATACATACATACATATATATATTATGGAAATATATATATTAATAATCTTTCAAATGTATTAGTATGAGGTTATTCATATTCTATTGTTTTTAAAATCTCTAACTTCTGTAATAGATACATATATATGTATGTATGTACATATATATGTTACCATAATATATATGTGTGTATATATTATGGAAATGCAAATATATATATGTATGCCATATATATATATGAATCAGCTCATCAAATTTCACCAGAGCACCTGTTGATTTTTTTTTATTGGCACTACATTAACTTTATAGATCAGTTTACAATGATGCTATAGATTCACCTATAGCTCAATTAGCCTTTCAATATTGAGTCTTTGTATGAGGTCTAGTAGTAGAGTTTTACTATTTTTTCCATGAGGTTCTTGCTTATACTTTGTTATATTTATTCCAAAGTATTTTACATTCTAATGCTCTTTTAAGTGGCATCATTTAAAATTACTTTTGAATGAAATTTTCTACCCACAGTATGTAAAAATACAAATTGATTTTTTAGAACTACCATATGATTCAGCAATCCCACTTCTGGGTATATAGCCAAAGGAAATAAAATCAGTATGTCAAAGAGACATCTGCACTCCCATGTTCACTGCAGCATCATTTACAATGGCCAAGATATGTAATCAACTTTAATGTCCATCAACAGATAAATGAGGAAAATATTATATACACAATGCAATACTATTCAGCCTTAAATAAGAAGGAAATCCTATCATTTGTGAAAATATGGATGAATCTGAAGGAAACTATGTTAAACCATCTCATTTATATGTAGAATATATTAAATTTTTTAAAGCTGAACTCATAGAAGCAGAGAGTAGAACAGTGGTTACCAGAGGTTGAAGGTTGGGAAGAATAGGGAAATGACAGTCAAAGGATACAAACCCTCAGACAGGAATAAGTTCAAGAGATCTACTGTACAACATGGTGACTACAGTTGGTAACAATGTATTGTGTTCTTGAAAATTGCTAAGAGGGTAGATTTTAAGTGTTCTCACCAAAAGAAAAGTATGGGAGGCAATGGATATGTTAATTAGCATCATTTAGCCATTCTACAATATAGACATATTTTAAAACCACATGTTATACATGATAAATATATACAATTTTGTCAGTAAATGTATTAGTCTGATTTTACACTGCTGATAGACATAGCCAAGACTGGGAAGAAAAAAAGGTTTAATGGACTTACAGCTCCACATGACTGGGGAGGCCTCACAATCATGGCAGAAGGCAAGGAGGAGCAAGCCACGTCTCACATGGATGGCAGCAGGAAAAGAAAGAGGTTGTGCAGGGAAACTCCTGTTTTTTTTTTTTGTTTTTTTTTTTTGTTTTTTTTTTTTGTTTTTTTAATTTATTTATTATTATTATACTTTAAGTTGTAGGGTACATGTGCATAACGTGCAGGTTTGTTACATATGTATACTTGTGCCATGTTGCTGTGCTGCACCCATCAACTCGTCATTTACATCAGGTATAACTCCCAATGCAATCCCTCCCCCCTCCCCCCTCCCCATGATAGGCCCCGGTGTGTGATGTTCCCCTTCCTGAGTCCGAGTGATCTCATTGTTCAGTTCCCACCTATGAGTGAGAACATGCGGTGTTTGGTTTTCTGTTCTTGTGATAGTTTGCTAAGAATGATGGATTCCAGCTGCATCCAAGTCCCTACAAAGGACTCAAACTCATCCTTTTTTATGGCTGCATAGTATTCCATGGTGTATATGTGCCACATTTTCTTAATCCAATCTGTCACTGATGGACATTTGGGTTGATTCCAAGTCTTTGCTATTGTGAATAGTGCTGCAATAAACATACGTGTGCATGTGTCTTTATAGCAGCATAATTTATAATCCTTTGGGTATATACCCAGTAATGGGATGGCTGGGTCATATGGTACATCTAGTTCTAGATCCTTGAGGAATCGCCATACTGTTTTCCATAATGGTTGAACTAGTTTACAATCCCACCAACAGTGTAAAAGTGTTCCTATTTCTCCACATCCTCTCCAGCACCTGTTGTTTCCTGACTTTTGAATGATTGCCATTCTAACTGGTGTGAGATGGTATCTCATTGTGGTTTTGATTTGCATTTCTCTGATGGCCAGTGATGATGAGCATTTTTTCATGTGTCTGTTGGCTGTATGAATTTAAAACCATCCAATCTCATGAGACTTATTCACCATCACGAGAGCACCATAAGAAAGACCCACCCCCATGATTCAATTACCTCCCACCAGGTCCCTCCCACAATATGTGGGAATTCAAGATGAGATTTGGGTGGGAACATAGCCAAAACATATCAGTAAATAAATATACAACTGATTTTTATATCTAGATAAACTCTTATCTCAATAATTTGTGGATAGATTTTGATTTGTTTTTCCATGATCATGCCATCTCTGAATAATTTTCTTTCTCAATCTTAATCCCTTTATTACTTCTGCCTTACCAAATTGACTTGGACTTCCAGTATAATATTAAATGTAAGTGGTGATAGCTGACATTTTTGTTTTATTCCTAATCATAAAAAGAACACTTTCAATGTTTTAACAAGAAGTATGATGTTTACCATAGTTGTTCTATAGGTATATTTTCTTGAATTCCACAAGTACATTTTATTGCTAGTGTCCTAACAGTTTTTATCATAAATGTATATTGAATTTTGATAACTTCTTTTCCTGCCTCCATTGAGATCACAAGATTCTTATTCTCCCTTAATCAGCTAATATGGTGAATTAAATTATAATTTCAAACTAACTCTGCAATGCTGGAACACCCTCCAATAAATCATGTATTATCTTTTTAGGATTGCCGTAATCAGTTTGCTAATATATTATTTTAGGATTTTTGTAATTATGTTCATAAATGAGATTGGGCTGTAATTTTCCTTCCTTGCACAGTCATAGACTAGGTTTCATATATACAAGGAGTTGAATACATTCCTTGTCTATGTGATACAGGATTCACAATATTGAAATCATTTGTTTTCTCGGTGCTAGCAGAACACATACATAAGAACTCTCTGGTTCTGATATTTTCATTGAGGGAATATTTTTGAACTGTTCTTTTAATTTGTTGTAGCTATGTGGCAATTAAGGGTTGTTGGGTTTTTTTAGTCATTTTTGTTATGTACATTTTTTTCCCCAGAAGTTTGTCCTCTCATCAAAACTTTCAAATTTATTAATATGAGGTTATTCATATATTATTCTATTGTTTTTAAAATCTCTATAACTTCTGTAATTGTCTCTTTTATTCATATTGTTTACTTGTGTCTTCACTCTTTTTATGATCAATCTTGACAGTGGTTTTTCAATTTTATTAGGTCATTCCAAGTGAATCTTTTGGCTTTGTCAATCTACTCTATTATATGTTTGCCCTCTATTATATTCTTTATATCATTTCCTTTTTTCCAGTACTTTCTTCATGTTTACATCATTCTTTTTCATCTTAAGTAAGCAGCCTAGGTCATTAGCTTGGAGGCTTTTCTTTCACAATACAAATAATTAAGTATCATTTTACCTAAATTCCCCACGTTAAATGCAATGTAGTTTATTATTTCTCAGTTCAAGATATTTTCTTATAATTGTTTAACTTGTGAATTACTTAGGAATATGTTTCTAAATTTATGAAAATATGTGATTTTTTTTAGTTGTATCTGTGGGGAATTCAGGGCACCTGTCAGCCGTTGGTAATGGATCTTCACCTTACATCACTCTCTCCCCAACTGGGACCATATATTCCTTATGATTGCACTTCACTCAATTTCCAACTATAGTCCAGTGACCTCATTGCTGTGGAAATGAAGCATTGCTTTGAACACTACATTCCTTAACTGGGCCAGCCCACTTTCAGAGAGTCACATGTCCTCTCTCTCAGCAATTTCACCTCTTCCCACAGCTCAACACTGCCAACAATGTGCTCCAACCATCCTTCAAACTAACCACCAGAAAACACGGAACCACCAGAAAACACGGGACCACTCAACACCAAAAATGTTGATCCTTCCTACTGTTTAGCAAACATCATTGTCTTGCCTCACTTACCAGATCATTCCCCTTGGGAAAAAAAGACCACCTAGGATGTCATCCAGGTTCTGCAAGGATAACTAAACATGTACCACAGGAAACAGCTGTGTGGGCTGTCCTATTTTTCTGGCTCCCAATTGTTTCTCTTTTATTCTCATTTTCCATGCCTACCCTAGTGCTTTATTTGGATCCCAAACTATCTTGAGTGCCAAGCCCACACAGGCTGGGACAAGCTTTACTTTTATCATTAACTGGAAACAAAGAAAATCCACACTGAAGGTGTATTTCAAATTCAACTTTCTTATTCAAATATACTTATATTTTAAAATTAACATAAAATTGTATATTTTTACCTTGTAAAACATGATGTTTTGAAGTACATATACATTTTGGAATGGTTAAATCTAGCTAACTAATAAATGCATTGCTTCACAGGATTATCATTTTTGTGGTGAGAACACTTAATAGACACTCAGCATTTCTCAAGAATACAATATATCATTATTAACTATAGTCAGCTTGTTGTACAATAGACCTCTTGAATTTATTCCTCCTATCTAACTGTAATTATGTATCCTTTGACCAACCTCTCCCCAATTTATCATCCCCCATCAAGTTAAACTTCTGTCAAGCAACTGGAGGAACATGAGGTTTTATAACAAAATTTGTCAGAATGAGTTGTGGAAGTTGCTGAATTGAGGGCAAAGGGTTGAGTATTCCTGATTTGAAATGCTTGGGACCAGAAATATATTGGACTTTAGATTTTTCTAGATTTTGGAACAGTTCCATATACATAATGAAATTTCTTGAGGATGGAACCATTCTAAACATGAAATTTATGTTTCATACGTACCTTATATGCATAGACTGAAGTTAGCCTTATACAGTATTTTTAATAATTTTGTACACCAAAATTTTGACGGCAGTTTGACTGTAATCCATCACTTGAGCTCAGGTGTGGAATTTTCCACTTGTGGTGTCATATTCATGCTCAAAAAGTTTCAGATTTTGGAATATTTCTGATTTTGAATTCTCTAGGAATGCTCAACCTGTATTATGAGTGGTAAATGACTAGTTCAGTGCTCACAGGGCTGTGTAAGGATGCTCTGCTCTTTTAAAAAATAAAAATTCTACATATTTAAAGTGTACAACATGCTATTTTAATATAGTGAAATAATTACTAAGTCGAGAGTTAACATATGCAGCATCCCACATAATTTGATTTTTGCTTTTTCTGTTTGCTTGTTTTGTGGTGAAGGTACCTGAAATGTACTCTCTTAGCAAATTTCCAATCTACAAAAAAAATTATTAACTATAATCATCATTCTATACATTAGATCTCTAGGCTCATTCTTCCTATGTGGTTGCAAATTTGTACCTTTGATCATCTTTCTGTTTCTCTTAACCTTCAGCCCCTTGTAACCACCATTCTACTCTCTACTTCTACGTTATTTTTTTTCTGTTTCATATATAAATGAGATCATGCAGTATTTGTCTTGCTGCCTCTGGTTTATTTCACTTAGCACTATGTTTTCCAAGTTTATCCATGTTGTCACAAATGATTGGATTTCCTTTCTAAGGCTGGATAACACTCCATTGTGTTTATACACATTGTCTTTATCTGCCCATGCAAAAATGAACACTTAAGTTGATTCCAATATCTTAGCTATTGTGAATAGTGCTGTAATGAACACGAGAGTGCAAAGACTTTTTGCGGTACTGATTTCATTTCTTTTGGGTATAAACCCTGAAGAGAGATTGCCGGGTCATATACTAGTTCTACTGTAATACTTTTGAGGAGACTTCATACTGTTTTCCATAATAGCTGTACCAATGTATATATCCACCAACAGCATACAAGGGTTGTCTTTTCTTCACACCCTGCCAACACCTTTTTCATCTTTTTGATAATGGCCATTTTAGCAGGTGTGAAGCAGTATTTCATTGTGCTTTTAATTTGCATTTCCCTGATGATTAGTAATGTTGAGAATTTTTTCATATACCTTCTGGCCATTTGTATGTCTTCTTTTGAGAAATGTCTATTCAGATTTTTTGCCCATTTTTTGATCAGGTTGTTTTCTTGCTATTGGGTTGAGAACCTTATATACTGTGGATATTAACCCCTTATCAGATGTATGGTTTACAAATATTTTCTTCCATTCCGTAGGTTGTCTTTTCACTCTGTTAATTGATTCCTTTGCTTTACAGAAACTTTTAAATATAATGTAACTTCATTTGTCTATTTTTTGTTGTTGCCTGTGCTTTGGGGATCATATTCAAAAAATCATCAGACCAATGTCATAGAGCTTGTTCTCCATGTTTTCTTCTAGTGTTTTTATAATTTCAGTTCTTACATTTAAGTCTTTAATCCATTTTGAGTTTATTTTTGTACATGGAATAATTGTCCAATTTCATTCGATTGCATGTGCAAATCCAGTTTTCCCGACATCATTTATTGAAACGACTATCCTTTCCCCATTGTGTTCTTTTGGTGACCTTGTCAAAAATTAGTTGACTGAATATGCATGGGTTTGTTTTCTGTGCTCTCTATTCTGCTTCATTGTCCCATGTGTCTGTTTTTATGCCAACACCATACTATTTTGACTACAATAGCTTGTAAGGTAATGATGCTTTTAACTTTGTTCTTCTTTCTCAAGTTTCTTTGTGTATTTGAGGCCTACTGTGATTCCATACAAATTCTACAATTTTTATTTCGTTGAAAAATGCCATTAAATTTTTGAGCAGAATTGCACTGAATATGTAGGTCACTTTGGGTAGTATGGACATTCTAACAATATTAATTTTCTAATCCATGAATGGGAAGTATTTTTCTATTTATTTGTATCTTCTTCAGTTTTTTTAAATCTATGTTTTAGTTTTCAATGTACAGGGCTTTTATCTCCTGGGTTAAATCTGTCCCTAAGTACTATATTCTTTTTGACATGGTCTAAGTGGGATTTTTAAAAATTTCCTTTTCCAGTAGATTGTCATTGATGTAAGGAAACACAACTGATTTGTCTATGTTGATTTTATATCCTGCAACTTTACTGAATTAGGTATTAGTTCTAACAGTTTTTTATGAAGTTTTTAGAGGGAATTCGAGTTATCTTTTTTATTCAATTATATACATATTATAAGTTGAATATATAGCAGTTAAAGAATCAAACAGATATGAAATTCATCATTTGAAATGTGTTATGTGGCCCACTTGCTTGCTCAGAAAAAAATATGTCTTCTACAGTTTGAAGCTTATAAATTATGTTGTTAAAACACCATTATCATCAACATGCTTGTCTACAAATTTTAAAAGTCATTAAAATGCGTGTGTTTAAATTTCCGATGGTGCTACTGTTTTGTTAATTTTATTTGTATTTGGCTAGTTCTGGCTTTATATAGTTTCCAAGCCATATATTAGGTGCTTAGAAGTCTAGATTATTATAACTTCTTGGTTAATTGAGATTTTATCATTATAAAATTGATTTTTATCCTCAGTAATATTTCTTAAAGTCTGTTTTGACTAATAATACTATAGCTATTTCAGCTTTAGTTTGGTATTTTTCCTATACATGACTTCATATTCTTTGATTTTTAAACTATTCTATATCCTAACATTCCAGATAGGTCATTTGTAAGTTCTATGGAACAGGATTTAGGTTTATTGGTCTGATAATCTTTCACTTTTAAGAGGAGCACTTAAACCACTTAATTTTATCATTACTACTAATGTGCTACATTACTAACTTTGGTACTTATTTTTAAATCATTTTTCTTCCATATTTTTGGTTGCTCTTTTTTCTTTCTGCATTGACGGGGGCATGGGGGGAACTTAGAAAAAAATGGCGGATAGGAGGCAAAACTAACTTGTAGGTCCCATTCGGATGGACACAGCAGCATATGGAGACTCACAATGTAAACTTTTGCTCCAAGAACTACTGCAGGAACATACCAGAAAGGCCAAGAGAATAGACAGACCCTTTGAAGGAGGTAGAATGGCACCTCAAGCTCCATAAGACAGCCAAGGAACTATGTCAGATTGTTCTCAGTTGGGAGGAGTGTAACCCGGGGCAAGTTCTCAACCCTGATCACCAACTCTCTGGAATTAAACTCCCTGCTGTTGTGGGAGCTCGGTGGGAGTGAGACCTGCTTTTCAGGCTGCCAGCTGCATGGGAGCTGGGTGAGGCCTGCGGCTCCTGGCTTTCCATCATGTCCCTGGCAACCTGTGTGATGCAGCAGAGGCAGCCATTATACCCCTGAGAACATAACTCTGCTGGTGTGTAAACCACACTCTCATCCCCCACAGCAGCTGCAGCAAGCCCCACCCGTGGAGAGTCTGAGCTTAGACATACCCAACCCTGCCTTCACCTGATGGTCTTTCTCTACCTGCCCTGGCAGCCGAAGACAAATGTCAAAAACTCCTGGGAGTTCTATGGCCCTGCCCATAGAACTCCTCCTGAGAAAACAGAATACTTATCCAAAGAGGACCCTGGGGCAAGCTTGTATCCTCCCTTTATTACTGCAGCAGATGCACTCTTGAACTCACCACCTCCTGGCTGGAGGCCAACCAACAAAAATGCAGCACACTTAACAAAAATACTACCAAGGACCCTCATAAAGCCTGCTTCGCTCCCCTGCTACCTCCACTGGAGCAGGTGTTGCTATCCACTGCTGAGAAACCTGAAGATGGATATCATCACAGGACTCTGCACACACTCCCCAGTACCAGCCCAGAACCTAGTAGCTCCACTGGGTAGCTAGATCCAGAAGAAAAACAATCACCACAGTTCGGGTTTCAGGAAGATTCCTAGGGGAAGAGGGACAGCACCACATCAAAGAAGCACCCTGAGGAACAACAACAACAAAAAAAACCTGAACAACAGCTCTTGAGTCTCAGATATTCCCTCTGACATAGTCTACCCAAATGAGAAGGAACCAGAAAAACAAACTGGTAATATGACAAAATAAGGTTCTTTAACATCCCCAAAAGATCACACTACCTCACCAGCAATGGATCCAAACCAAGACAAAATCTGAGTTGCCAGAAAAAGAATTCAGAGGGTGGATTATTAAGCAAATCAAGCAGGCACCAGAGAAAGGTGAAGTTCAATTTAGGAAAAAACAGGATATGAATGGAAAAATCTCCAGTGAAATAGATGGAATAAATTTAAAAACAAGCACAACTTCTGGAAATCAGGGACACACTTAGAGAAATGCAAAATAAACTGAAAAGTGTCAGCAATAGAATGGAACAAGTAGAAGAAAGAATTTCAGAGCTTGAAGACAAGACTTTCAAATTAACCCAATCTGACAAAAACAAAAAAGAATTTTTAAAAAATGAACAAAGCCTCCAAGAATTTGGGGATTATATTAAGCAACCAAACCTAAGAATAACTGGTGTTCCTAAGAAAGAAGAGAAATCTAAAAGTTTGGAAAATTTATTTGAGGAAATAATGAAGGAAAACTTGTCTGGTCTTGGAGATCTAGACATCCGAATACAAGAAGCTCAAATAACACCTGGGAAATTTGTTGCAAAAAGATCATCTCCTAGGCACATAGTCATCAGGTTATCTAAAGCCAAGACAAAGGAAAGAATCTTAAGAACTATAAGGCAAAAGCATCAGGTAACCTATAAAGGAAAACCTATCAGATTAACAGACTTCTTAGCAGAAACCCTACAAGCTAGAATGAATTTGGGTCCTATCTTTAGCCTCCTTAAATAAAACAATTATCAGCCAAGAATTTTCTATCCAGCAAAACTAAGTTTCAAAAATGAAGGAAAGAAACAGTCTTTTCCAGACAAACAAATGCTGAAAGAATTCACCATGAAACCAGCACTATAAGAACTGCTAAAAGGAGATCTAAACCTTGAAACAAATCCTCAAAATACACCAAAATAGGACCTCCTTAAAGTATAAGTGTCACAGGACCTATAAAACAAAAACACAATTTAAAAAAAGGTATTCAGGCAACAAATAGCATGATGAAAAATCAGTGACTCACATCTTAATACTAACATTAAATGTAAATGGCCGAAATGCTCCACTTAAAATATACAGAATGACAGAAAATAAAAACGTACCAACCAAATGTCTGCCCTCTTCAAGAGACTCATCCGACACATAGGACTCACATAAATTTAATGTAAAAGGGTAGAAAAAGATATTGCATGCCAATAGACACCAAAAACGAATAGGAGTAGCTATTCTCATATCAGATAAAACAAACATTAAAGCAACAGCAGTTAAAAAAGACAAAGAGGGACATTATATAATGGTAAAGGGCCTTGTCCAACAGGAAAATATCACAATTCTAAATATATATATTCCTACCACTGGAGCGCCCAAACTTATAAAACAATTACTAATAGACCTAAGAAATGAGATAGAAAACAACACAGTAATAGTAGGGGACTTTAATATTTCACTGACAGCACTAGACAGGTCATCAAGAAAGAAAGTCAACAAAAAAAACAAAATAACAAAATAACAAGGGACTAAAACTATACCCTAGAACAAATGGATTTAACAGATATTTACAGAAGATTCTACCCAACAACTACAGAATACATATTCTATTCATCAGTGCATGGAACTTTCTCCAAGATAGACAATATGATAGGCCACAAAACAAGTCTCCGCAAATTTAAGAAAATTGAAATTATATGAAGTACTCTCTCAGACCACAGTGAACTAAAATTCAAAGTCAACTCCAAAAGAAACCCTCAAAACCATGCAAATACATGGAAATTAAATAAGTTGCTTCTGAATGATCATTGTGTCAACAATGAGATTAAGATGGAAATTTAAAAATTCTTTGAACTGAACAATAACAGTGACACAACCTATCAAAATCTTTGGGATACAGCAAAACCTGTGCTAAGAGGAAAGTTCATAGCATTAAATGTCTACATCAGTCTGAAAGAGCACAAATAAACGAACTCAAGGAACTAGAGAAACAAGAACAAACCAAAACCCAGTAGAAGAAATAACCAAGATCAGAGCAGAACTGAATAAAATGGAAACAAAAAGATAAATGAAACAAAAAGTTGTTTCTTTGAAAAGATAAATAAAATGATAGACCATTAGCAAGACTGACCAAGTAAAGAAGAGAGGAGATCCAAAAAACTCAATTAGAAACAAAATGGGAGACATTACAACTGATACTACAGAGATACAAAAGATCATTTAAGGCTACTATGAACACCTTTACATGCATAAACTAGAAAACCTAGAGGATATGGATAAATTTCTGGAATTATACAATCCTTCTAGATTAAACTAGGAAGAAATGGAAACTCTGAACAGACCACTAACAAGCAGCAAGATTGAAATGGTAGTTAAAAAGTTACCAAAAAAAAAAAAAATTCCAGGATTAGAAGGATTCACAGCTGAATTCTATCAGACATTAAAAGAAGAATTGGTACCAATCCTATTGACACTGTTCCAAAAAATGGAATCTCTCCTAAATCATTCCATGAAGCCAGTATCACCCTAATACCAAAACCAGGAAATGACATAACGAAGAAAGAACACTACAGATCATTATCCCTGATGAACATATATGCAAATATTCCCCCCAAATCATTCTATGAAGGGAATCCCCAACAAATCAATCTATGAAACCAGTATCATCCTAATACCAAAACCAGGAAATGACATAACGAAGAAAGAAAACTACAGATCAATATCCCTGATGAACATAGATGCAAAGATTCTCAACAAAACACTAGCTAACCAAATTCAACAGCATATCCAAAAGATAACCCACCATGATCAAGTGGGTTCCATACCAGGGATGCAGGGATAGTTTAACATAGGTAAGTCAATAAATGTGATACACCACATAAACAGAATTAAAAACAAAAATCAAACAATTATATCAATAGATGCAGAAAAAATAGCGAAATCCAGCATTGCTTTGTGATTAAAATACCCAGCAAAATCAACATACAGGTGACATACTTTAAGGTAATGAAAGTTATCTACAACAAACTCACAGCCAACATTATACTGAATGGGGAAAGGCTGAAAGCATTCCGCCTGAGAACTGGAACAAGACAAGGATGTTCACTTTCACCTTTCTATTCAACATAGCTCTGGAATTCCTAGCGAAAGCAATCAGCCAAGAGAAAGAAATTAAGCACATCCAAATCAGTAAAGAAGAATTCAACTGTTGCTGTTTGCTGATGACATGATCGTATACCTAGAAAACCCTAAAGACTCTTCAAGTTTTTAGACCTGATAAATTCAGCAAAGTTTTAGCATACAAAATTAATGTACACAAGTCGGTAGCCCTGCTATATGCCAACAGTGACCAAGCTGAGAATCAAATCAGGAACTCAACTCCTTTCACAATAGCTACAAAATAAAATATTTAGAAATATACCTACCCAAGCATGTGAAAGACTTCTACAAAGAAAACTACAAAACACTGATGAAAGAAATCATAGATGACACAAATGAAAACACATCCCATGCTTATGGATGGGTAGAATCAGTATTGTGAAAATGACCATACTGCCAAATGCAATCTACATATTCAACGTAATTCCCATCAAAATACTAACATCATTCTTCACAAACTAGAAAAAACAATCCTAAAATTCATGAAACTAAAAAAGAGCCCACATAACCAAAGCGAGACCAAGTAAAAGGAACAAATCTGAAGGCATCTCATTACTCGACTTCAAACTATACTATAAGTCCATAGTCACCAATACAGCATGGTATTGATATAAAAATAGGCACATAGACCAATGGAAGAGAATAAAGAACCCAGAAATCAAGCCAAATACATACAGCCAACTGAGCCTTGAAAAGTAAACAGAAACATAAATGGGAAAAGACACCCTATTCAACCAAATGTACTGGGAAAATTGGCAAGACACATGAAGAATGAAACTGGATCCTTCTCTCTCACCTTACACAAAAATCAACTCAAGATGGATCAAAGACCTAAACCTAAGAGCTGAAACAATAAAAATTCTAGAAGGTAACATGGGAAGAACTCTTCTAGACATTGGCTTAGGCAAAGACTTCATGACCAAGAACCCAAAAGCAAATGCAACAAAAACAAAGCTAAACAGATGTGACTTAATTAAACTGAAAAGCTTCTGCACAGCAAAAGAAACAATCAGCAGAATAAACAGACAACCCACAGAGTGGGAGTAAATAGCTGCAAAGTATGCATCTGACAAAGGATGAATATCCAGAATCTAAAAGGAACTCAAACGAATCAGCAAGCAAGAAACAAACAATCCTATCAAAAAGTGGGCTAAAGACATGAATAGAAATTTCTCAAAAGAACATATATAAATGCCCAACAAATATATGAAAGTAATGCTCATCATCAGGGAAATACAAATCAAAGCCACAATGTGATATCACCTTACTCCTGCAAGAATGGCCAATAATCAAAAAATCAAAAAATAATAGATTTTGGGGTGGATGTGGTAAAAAGGGAACACTTCTGCATTGCTGGTGGGAATGTAAAGTAGCATAATCACTTTGGAAAATAATGCAAAGATCCCTTAAAGAACTAAAAGAACTACCATTTGATCCAGCAATCCCACTACTGGGTATCTACTCAGAGGTAAATAAGTCATATGAAAAATATACTTGCACACACATGTTTATAGCAGCACAATTCACAACTGCAAAAATATGGAACCATCGCAAAAGCCCATAAATCAATGAGTGGATAAAGAAAATGTGGTATATATACACCATGGAATACTACTCAGCCATAAAAAGGAACGAAATAATGGCATTCGCAGCAACCTAGATAAAATTGGAGACCATTATTCTAAGTTAAGTAACTCAGAAATGGAAAACCGAACATCGTATGTTCTCACTCATAAGTGGGAGCTAAGCTATGAGGATACAAAGACATAGGAAAGATACAATAGGCTTTGGGGACTAGAGTGAAAGGGTGGGGTGGGTGACGGATAAAAGAATACACTGGGTACTGAGTACACTACTTGGCTGATGGGTGCACCAAAATCTCAGAAATCATAACAAGTGAACTTATTCATGTAACCAAACACCACTTGTTGCTCAAAATATATTGAAATTTACAATTTTTTTTGTAAATTCAAAAAAATGTATTTAAAAATTTTTTAAGAAATTTAATAAAGTATCAAGGTCATAAACAAAGACAAACTGAAGAAACTTATGGCTTAAATGACATTAAAGAGATGTGACAACTAATTGCAAAGCATGATCCTAGATTGAATTCTGGTCTGGAAAAAATATATTAACATAATGTATACTATATGTTATAAAAATATATAATGTATATAAATATGTATAATAAAATACATTATTGCAAAAATGAAAAAAATTGATTTTTTAATCTTTTTAGTCTACTAGTAAGGGTGTCATATATATACTCTAGCTCTCGTTTTTGTGCATGTGGTTACCTAGACACCTAGATATTATAATACTTATCAAAGCAAGAAACATATTTAACTGTTTACCTTCTCCCAAACAATACGAGTACTTTAGAATTAACCCCAGTCATCCAACCCAGACTTATAATTACTATTATTGTAAGTTTTAGTTCTGTTTTTAAAATCTTCTTTAAAATGTTTATTTTGATTTTAATATCTGTTTTTCTCATACCTTCTTTCACCTCAGTTCCTCCAACTAGGATAATTTCTCTTCCTGAAGTAACTCTCTGTTGGTTGCAAATTCCCCAATTCTTTATCTGAAACTGTCTTTATTTCATCTTGTTATTGACAAATTTTTTAAATTGTGTACCAAATTTGAAATTGATGGCCACTGTATTTTCTCAGTTCATTTAAGAATTATCCTGTTTCTACTTTTATTGTTGTGAAGGAAGCCACTGTCAGTCTAATTGTCACTCAGTTGAAAGTAACTGTTTTGTCTCTGGCTGTTCTTAAGCCCTTTCCTTTTGTTATTAAAATATTCTACAGTTAAAAAATATTTTATAGTTTTATTACAATATGTCCAGATATACATCTATTTTGCTTGGTATTTCAGGTGCATTCTGAGTTTGTGGATTTATATCTTTCATTTATTTGATAAAACTGATTATTAGCTCTTAGGATTTTCCTCTGCTATATATGACCTCCCTTTTTCTTCTACATGATTAACTATATTTAGATCTTTTCATTTTATATTCCATGAGTCTTTTCTTTCAAATTTGCCACTTGTCTTTCAGTACACATTTTAATATCTTCAAATGTGTCTTCTAATTGTTATTTTAAATGTATCTAATGTGCTGTCAAATTTCCCTATTGAAGTTTTAATTTCAACTAATTTTAGTTCTAGGAATTCTTTTTAAATGACCAATTTTAACATACTTTTGTCATCATTTCATTTATATCTTTAAACATACTAAGCATTCTGATTTATATATTATGTGTCTGATAATGCCAACATGCCAATCCTTTGAAGATTTTCTTGTTTCTTTCTCGAGGCATCATGTCAGGCCTCATGATTTTCGATGAAGAGATCATAATTTCTTGAAGTTTCATCTGTGGAGAATTTCTGAGGCCTATGCTGAAAGATTTTTCTAGGGATGATCTGCATTTACTTCTGCCAGTACCTGGGGATACTAGCTCAGAATCTTGTTAAACTGAGTAATTTTATTGTTTTCCAGACCACCTGGGTGGTATGAATACAGGCTACAAACCAGTTCAAAGCTGTCACGTATGAATTAACAGGAAGACTGTTTCCCTGTACTTAGTACCAAGGTTCAAATCCAGTAATTTTCCATGAAGATCCTTAGAGATGGGTGGGAAAAGCATGTTTATTTCACCCTTACACTGAAGGTGTGTGGTTTTAGTTTTCCAGCTTTATACAGAGGGAGATCTTGTTCACTATTATCAGTGGTCCCTAATCTTTGCCACTTGTCACTTCTGTACCTGTGAGATTTGTTAAATGAAGTGTAGCCTAAAGCTGCATTCTTACATATTTAAGTTTGGTCTAAAAGTTTTTCTGTACATCGTGAACTACAACAAGTGGAGGTATAAACAGACTATAGCCTACACCTGTGCCAATCACTGAGTTCTGGCCAATCAGATATAACCAACTGTTTGAACAGTGTTCAAATAAGGCAAATGCCAAGCTGTAACCAATCCAGCTGTTTCTGTACCTCACTTCCATTTTCTGCATGTCACTTTCCTTTTGCCGTCCATAAATCTTCCACCAAGTGACAGCGCTGGAGTTCTCTCTGAATCTGTTGTGGTTCTGGGGAATGCCTGATTCACAAATCGTCCATTGCTCAATTAAACTCCTTTAAATTTAATTCGGCTGAAGTTTTTCTTTTAAGAGACTGAAAACAAGATCCAATTCACTGGGTTTGGTAAATGCTCTCAAAATAAAAGCTGGCTTCAATGTTGTACTTACCTTTCCCGTATCCTATTTTCAGTCTTGAAATCAATCTTGACACATTGATTATTCTTTACTAACTTTCCAGCTTAACAGCTCATTCGAAAAGATTTGTTCTCTATATTTTCCAGGGATTATTTTTAGACTTTTTAAAAGTGGTAGTGTTGTTGTAAGGTATCCAACCCACAATTCTGCTATATGTATATGTATATATGTGTGTATATATACGTATATATGTGTATGTGTGTATATATGTATATGTGTGTGTATATATATTCACATACACTGAATCTGCTAAACATGCTTCATGAAAAAGCTAAGTAACTAGACAATTTTCTAGACTGGAAGAGTAGCAGATGGAAGACAGGGTAATGAGGATAAGAATGAGAAAAAGAAAGTGAAACCACATAATGCACAATAGATTTGCATTTGATTCAAGGTTATGATTCTTCATTCAGTCCAAGAGCCACATAAATGTAAAACGTCATTGATAGTGCTTCTTTGGTAAACTCACTCCTGGGGACTTGCACATTGGTTGGAATCATGAGCTGCCTACACACACACACATGAAAAATGGAGTCAGTGAATCTGTTGTTTTTCCAGAGAAAGAGTTTTGCTCTATTATATTCATACCTCAATTTAACATGAGAAAATCTTTGCTAGTATACTGATAATCATTTGGCTTTCAACCACAACAAGGACTAGGAAAGTACCGAGGAGGAGAAATGTAAAAGCCCCTTAAGTGTCTAAGCAAACACCTCAGCCACTTTCAAATGATAAAAATTTTTAGTAAAAAAACTGCTCTGTGTTTAAAATTATTCTCTCTTGTTTCCAGCAAATCACCATAGTCAGAGACACATACATGATTCTTCAGAGTCATTACTAACGATTTTAGATCCAACTGGTAGGAAAAAGAAAATGCAAATCCAATTTCAACCTAATTCAGAACTGACTAGTTTAGAATTTGTAATACAATTTTAAAATCTCTTTGGAATTCTTAGAAACCAAACAACCAGAATTCCAATAAACAAAATTATTTTACTATGCTTTCCACAAAAAGGAAAGAGACAAAGGAAAAGAAAAGGAATTCCCTTTAATTTGTAGGAGACCTTGAAACCCCAATTTTTCATGAAATCTATAACTACAATACTTTATAATATAGCTTCATTTTCAAAAAGAACATTTTGAGGGTCTACATGTCCTACCCTTTCCAAAGGTTGTGTTACATCCAGCTTCTATCCATGCAAGGCTTAGTGGAAAGATTGTAGGCTGTAGAAATAAGCTGTGAAGGTAATAATAGACACTTTCTCTGCCACTGTAATGGTACTTAACATTGTGGTCATAATGTTAGTTCTTTAGTAGTGGAAACTATGAGAAAACTAAGGCTTAACGTGATTAATAAGTAAGTGGCAGAGCTAGGGCCTCAACACAGATTTCCTCAACTAAAAATAGGTATTTTTTAAACTGTTTTAGAACTATCTCCCTAATGTATATACAGAGAAACAATAAACACTAATTTTTGCTAATTTATCCTGACCTGTTATCAAAGCCTAAGAAAGTACAATCACATTCAGAAGATTTTGTAAGCATTATTAACTACAAAATCTATCAAAATCATTGTAAGGGCTAAAGAAAGAAGAAACACAAAATGTGGCTCAACAGTCAAAGACAGGTTTATTTGGGAGACTAAACATGAAAGGGCTTTCGGGCTGATTCAGGTCAGGAGCATTCTCTCTTACAGACTAAGAGTATTTAACAGGTTAGGGAGGGAGAGTTTATCACAGGTTCGGATTATTTCTGGATGGATGAGAGTTTTAGAGTGGGGTTGAAATGCTTCTGGTCAGAGGTGTCATTTGTGGTTTGTGGTCATGCTAACATTAGACATTAGGCTGATGTTTTTTGGGCTGAACTTAGGCAGTTTTTAATCAAGGGGAACTTAAAATGGTGGTGTTTGTCCAAGATGACGATGCTCTTGCTCTGTCAAGAATGCTATCCCCATTTTTAGAACCTAAGAGTTGAAAAATTAGATTTTCGTGATTTCATACTTGACACTTAGCTGAATAATTCCCCACTCATTTAATCACTATTTATAGAGTTTTTTCACGGCTAATGCCTTTCTTGTGTTCATTAATGCTTTAAATACTATTGAGAAAGAAAAAAAACAATGGTATGAGAAGTTCGATCATTCTTAACCTCATCCTGAATTTAGTGAAGTTAACTACTTTCTCATCTTTTCTTTCAGTATGTCAGCATCAAATTTGAAATATATTAGAAAAAAGACAGAGGCATGATTAAAGAAACAACTGATTTACTGAAAGTTTCTAGAGATTCTTATTGAGATTTCTTACTTCATTTTTGATGATGGATGACACTTGACAGTTTGATCTAGGAGTTTACTCATATTGATGATCAAAATGAGAAATCAGGGCAGCAGGAAAGGAGTTTATTGAGGCAGTAAAATCTTATTTAAAATATTTATTTCAGAGGTACTTATCACATTAGCATCTAGGTCCCCATACTGATGTCAGAATGTTTTTAAAGATGAGCTTTTCTCTCCTTGGGAGTTATATGAGATTTGAGAGAAAATTTTAAAAGAGCAGAAAACACCTATATTTTAGAAGATACTACTCAGACATTTTATAAGAGAGTGAAAACAGTATGAGGAAATATTCAAAGCTTAGATCTACATAATTAAGTACCAGGTGGTAATTACAAAAACACTCATATGCATAATTTAATTCTCACCATAATCTTGTGTGTTAGGTATCATAAAAAGCATCTTAACAAATTTAAAAACATAAAGCATAAAGAAGTTATGTGAATTTGCTCAGGGTCATAGCTAACAAGTGGAACAACCCAACTTTTTCCAACTATGAGTCCATACTGTCTCTCTCTCCATGAAACACAATGCCCGAGGGTCTCGATGACTTAACATTAGGCTTCCCTATTCATATCCTTCAAACTTAGCTTGCAAAACAAGGGGGCAATGTGACACACTGGGGAAAAGATGAATTGTTTCAGACAGACTTACATTTTGCAAGCTGTTTTCAACAATTACTTTACCTCTCTTAGACATCGTTTCCTGATCTACTTTTAAAAAGAGAGTAACACCTATTTTATAATGCTATTGTGAAAAATAAACCTACACAGTTATGGTTAAATTAATAGACACAATAAAACAAAGATATTTTTCATGGTTTGGAGTTTCTATTAAGGCTTCAGAAAAATCAGTAGCAATATTTTTATTTTTCTGACTACAATTAAAAAGTGTGTCACTCCATTTCTTGTAGTAACATTGGGTATAAATTAATATTGGCTTTTGTAAAGATTTGAGATGCTTGAGAACAGAAGGGGAGATCCTATAACAAGCCAATTATGTCCTAAAAATTACACTGTTGGAAGGTTTAAATTACAGACTTAATTACTTCAATAGAAATATAATTATTCATTTGTTAAATGTTCTTATTATAACCAACTTTGCTTATGCAAATACAACTATGCTGTATTTTACTAAGTCAATTGATTGAAAATTTTAAATATATTGGCATTAAGTTGTTCACAATACTCTCATCATTTTCATGTCTGTAGGCTCTGTGGAAATGTGTTTTTTTGCATTTCTGATATTGGTTATTTGTGCTTGCTTCAATTCTTCTGATTAGTCTCACCAAGAGCTTATTGATTATTGTTGATGCTTTCTATTGCTTATATGTTTTCTATTTCCATAACTTCTACTTCTAAATCCGATTTCCTTCCTTCTATTCTCTTGGGGTTTAATATTATGTCCTAATTTTTGCCATGAATGTGTGTTCATTGATTTTTTTCAGTTTTTTCACTTCTAATATATGCAATTAAGGTTATAAATTTTCCTCTAAGTACAGCTCTGCTGGTATCCCATAGTTTTAGATAATTACTATTTTATTACAGTTTAAAGTATTTTCTAGTTTTCTTTTTTTATTTGGCCCATCAGCCATGTATCTCTTTATTCCAAAGAATATGGTGATATTCCAGTTGTCTTTTTGCAATTAGTTTCTAAGATAATTGCATTATGATAAAGTATATTCTGTATGCCTTCAATCCTTCCAACTACACTGAGAGTTACTTTATGGCCCAATATGTAATCAATTTCTGTAAATGTTCCATATGCACTTGAAAAGAATATTTGGGAGAAGCATTATTGTAAATATGTTCATTAGGTCAAGATTGCTAATGGTTTGTTCAGCTTTTCCCTGTCTAATCACTGTGCCCCCAGTCTATGAAGCAATCAAAAGCTCCACCCTCAGCCACCTGTAAAAGTCAGTAAATGTCCTCCAACCAAGGTTAAGGAGCAACCTTAGACACAAGGCTCACTGCCCAGAGGCCCCTGTTCTGCTCCATCCTGGCCCCATAATTATTTTGGTACCCTGATAATTTCCAGCAGATTTTTTGTGTGTCCAGATTTTCTAACTAAACTCAGTGGGATATTTTATTTGAAATGTTGGTCTGCCCTAACCAAGAATGTAGCCTATTTGTTCTCTCTCCTTCCATAGAATGTCAGTCTTGAGGAACAATGACTGTGTCACCACTGTATCTCCAGCACTCAGAAGAATGCATAGAGCAGGTATATAATAAATATTTCTTGAATGAATTATTAAATATAAACTTCCATTCCAACAGTATAAATACTTCTTCTTGGCTCAGCAACTTTGCAAACACATATTTTCACGAAATAAAGCTCTTTAGAGTCCAAACTCCTTGGCTGGCTACTGCAGCTCTCTCAGCTCTACATCTAGAATAATTGGATAGTTACCCTTTCTAATCATGTCTGTGAAAGCCCCAGGGTTACTTAATTCATTGACCATTATAAAATGCTTTATCATCTTCAAATTTAAGGTTAGAAAGTGTCAAGTTATATGCTTAATTAAAATAGCTCTAATTCCATGTGGGTTTAAGATTAATGTTACTGCACAAAAAGTAGAGGCATTAGGGACTCTCTCTGTGAGAAAACACTAACTATTACGTTTGGGGTTGACAAGTCTTTTGTCTGATAAACTCTAGGGAGGTGAAGACATCTGAAACATCTATTTATTCCTAGTTATTTCTCAGAGAATTTAAAATGATTTTTCCAAGCAAGATAGCTCTTCTCTTAATTTAAAACATCGTTCAGGTATTATGATATCAATATGAGGGAACGAAGAGAGATGGTGTAAATTTATCCAAGGTCAAAAAAGGTAGTAACTAATTTCAAATTCACGGCCCCATCTCTTGACTAAGTTCTGGGCCAGCATATAAATGGTGGAGCTTTAAATAGTTAGGGAGGCATCTGAAAGAGCTAATAAAAATTATTTAAGATTCGCCTTTCTGATTAACAAGTGAAAAAGATTTGTAGGTAAGTAGGCATCAACATCCTAAGAAATCTCTTAGATAATCTCAAGGACTTTTCATCACTTTTTCAAACCCTTCTCTTCAATTTCTTTTTATCTTTCTCTAGAAGTTAGAACTACAGGTTAAAGGGTGAAGGACATTCACTCTACCCCTCGTGAGGTAGCCCCACTGCTACCGACCAACATTTAGGTCATGGAATCCTCCCTCTCTGCTAGTGACTAGTAGCTTCAGAAATACCTAAATTTGGATATCTATAGTTCAGTATTTAAACATGACAAGACATGTAACATATGCAAAAAAATTACAAACTTCTCTGGCTTTAATTAGATTATAAAAGGGTAACTGTCCAGCAACCTTAGATGAGCAGATAAAAGAGGGGAAGCAGCCAGCCAAAAAGAGCAGCCTTCAAGCAACCTAGGTCCTCAGAGCTAGATGTCATGCAGACTGCCCAGGTGAGAAGGTTAACTTTAAGAGGTTGATATACCTATTCATCATGAACCTCCTGAATCTAACCTGATCCCTGGCCTATAGTAGGCATATTATAATTGCAAGTTGGATTCAATCCGAAACAGAATTCATGCAAAGTATATTGATGCCCTAGCGATGACCAAAGAAGACCAATGTGACTTGTTATTACAGTAGTTCCTCCTTATCAATGATTTAACTTTCTGAGATTTAAGTTACCTGAGGTCAAACAATACATGAAATTTTAAATCACAGACCATTCTGAGTAGCATGTTGAAATCTCACACCATCCCTTTTCATTCCACTCAGACTGTTAATCATCCTTTTATCCATTATATCCACATTGTACACAAAACCTGCCCATCAGTCACTAAGTAGTTGCCTCTGTTATCATATCAACTGTCATGGTATCATGGTGCTTATGTTCAAGTCACCCATATGTTACTTAATAGTGGCCCCAAAACACAAGAGTAGTGACGCTGACATACTGTTATAATTGTTTCCTTCTATTATTGTTTTTAATCTCTTACTGTGCATAACTTATACATTAAACTTTATCATATGTATGTATTTGTAGGAAAAACTCTGTAGATAAAGGGTTTGGTACTCTCCATGGTTTCAGCCCTCACTGAGTCTCTCAGAACATATCTCCCATGGATGAGGCAACTACTGTATTATCATTGTGAACTCAAATATGTTATATATCTGATATTTTTCAACTCATTATCATTAATGCTTTTTAATTTAAAATGCTATCATAGATTCTATGATCATATCTGTTCTATATTTTATTTAAACATTACATTGAACTATAACATCAGACAGAAAAGTGCGCCAAACTGAACAGTTTGATCTGTCCTCAAAATAAATACAATCATGTAATGCCAACCAGATCCAGAAATAAAGCATTACCAACTCCCCCAGGAGTCCTCCTCCAGTCACTATCCCCTCTTCTATCCCGCATCCTTCTTATTTTTGCCTGTGTTTGAACTGTACATGATTGAATTCATGCAATGTGTCTTATCTGGCCTCATGCATTCAGCATTATGTCTGTGAAATCTACTCATGTTAAATGCAGCAATAATCCTTCATTTTCATTGCTATCTAATATTCAGTTGTCTAAAGAGGAAACTATTTATGTATTCTAACTAATGGATAATTTGGCTGTTTGCAGACTTTGGCTTTTACAAATTTTTATTTGACTTCTACAATAGTCTTTTGGTGCATATATGTACACAATTGTTTTGGGCATGTAACTAGGAATGAAATTACTGCATCAAAGAGTGCATATGTTTAAGTTTTAGTAGATACTGCCAAACCATTTTTGCAAAGTGGAAATTTACAGCTTGTACTTCCCCTAACAGGGTTAGGTTGTCCTAGTTGCTCCACATTCTTACCAACATGTGATAGTTGACATTTCAACAGTATTTTCTTAATTTCAGCCATTCTATTAGGTGTTCTGTGGGAACTTACTGGAGATTTGTTTTGCATTTTTTTTTTTTTTTTTTTTTTTTGCTAATTAGATATGACAGTTTCTGATACTTACTTTCCATATATATTATTTTTAGTGAAATTTTCTATTCAAGTAAATTAATTATAGGGAGAACCTTTTGGTTAGCATTCACATGGGACGCAATAGTTCTCATAGTCTGGGCCCATGCTGAAATGTCCATCTAATAACACTCTTCCCAAAGCATCCTCAATTCAAGTTCCTCACCATTTAATCAAGCTGTCACACTCTACAAAATGAGATAGATCCATGTCTCTAAGTATCTCTCCTTCCAGGAAATACAAAGTTTGAATTTCTACCTACTAGTGAGAGGTAACAATGTGCTAGCAGTCCTCAGTCTCAGCACCTCCTTGGCCTGGAAGTCCACTCTGGCGGCACTTGAGGAGCCCTTCAGCCAGCCACCACACCGTGGGAACTCCTCTCTGGGCTAGCTGAGACAGGAGCCTCCTCCGTCTGCTTGCGGGGAGGTGTGGAGGGAGAGGCGCAGGCGGCAACCGAGGCTGCGCTCGCAGGCCAGCTTGAGTTCTGGCGGGCGCGGGCGCGAGCGCGGGCGCAGGCGCAGGCTCGGCGGCCCCGCACACAGAGCGGCCAACCGGCGCTGCCGGCCCAGGGCAGTGAGGGGCTTAGCACCAGGGCCAGGAGCTGAGGAGGTTGCACCCCTCCCCCAGCAGTGCCCGCCCGTGGGCGCCACACTCAAATTCTGGCCAGGCCTTAGCTGCCTGGCCGCAGGGCAGGGATCCGGACCTGTAGCCCGCCGTGTCTGAGCTCCCCTCGCTGCGATGGGATCCCGCGCGGCCTGAACCCCCCGCCCGATGGGCACCGCGCCCTGCTCTGTGGTGCCAGGTCCCATCAACAGCCCAAAGGCTGAGGAGTGCAGCTCCGCCTGCAGCCCGGGTTCAAGATCCACTGGGTGAAGCCATCTGGGCTCCTGAACGGGATGGGGACTTGGAGAACTTTTATATCTAGCTGGAGGATTGTATGTGCACCAATCAGCACTCTCTATCTAGCTAACCTAGTGGGGACTTGGAGAACTTTTCCCTCGGGTACTCTGTGTAGCTCAAGGATTGTAAATGCACCAATCAGCACTCTGTCTAGCTCAGGGTTTGTAAATACACCAATCAGCACTCTGTGTCTAGCTCAGGGTTTGTGAATAAACCAATTGGTACTCTGTATCTAGCTAACCTAGTGGAGACTTGGAGGACTAGCACTCTGTGACTCTGTGTCTAGCTCAAGTATTGTAAATGCACCAATCAGCACTCTGTGTCTAGCTCAAGGTTTGTTAAATACACCAATTGGAACTCTGTATCTAGTTAACTCTGTATCTAGCTAACTAGCACTCTGTGACTGTCTAGCTCAAGGATTGTAAACACACCAATCAGCACTCTGTCAAAATGGACCTATCAGCGCTCTGTAAAATGGACCAATCAGCTCTCTGTAAAATAGACCAATCAGCAGGATGTAGGTGGGGGTCAGATAAGGGAATAAAAGCAGGCTGCCCCAGCCTGCAGTAGCAGCCTGCTCAGGTTCGTTTCCACCCTGTGGAAGCTTAGTTTTTTTGCTCTTTGCAATAAATCTTGGTGCTGCTCACTCTTTGGGTCCACACTGCCTTTATGAGCTGTAACACTCACCACGAAGGTCTGCAGCTTCGGTCCTGAAGCCAGAGAGACCATGAAGCCACCGGGAAGAATGCACAATTCCAGACATGCTTTCTTTAATAGCTATAACACTCCCCAGGAAGGTCTTTAGCTTCACTCCTGACAGTGAGACCACGAACCCACCAGAAGAAGCTCCAGACACATCTGAATGTCTGAAAGAACAAACTGTGGACACGCCATTTTTAAGAACTGTAACACTCACCGCGAGGGTCCGCGGCTTCATTCTTGAAGTCAGTGAGACCAAGAACCCACCAATTTCGGACACGCTGGGATGATTGCTTTCCTCCATGCCTAAGGAGACTGCAATGCCTGACCACTACACCTTGGGCTGATCCATCTCAGTCAACCTGAGCATGCAGTCAAAGCTGTGGGTTAACAGGAGAAGGCACTAAGTGTGAGTCAACTGTATTAGAATTTTCTTATTTGTGACTTCAAGACCTGCTCAGACCTAAGCCCATATTTCCCTTACCATCTGAAGTGAGTTTTACTTTGGTATGCTCCAAATTTATAGCTTGATAGATCAATTAATGGACAGCTTTTGTTTCATGATCACCCAATAAACTATAATGTTTTTCTTGTCTCTCGCAGGGTCTAGTAGCAAGGCAAGAGCTCTTTCTCAAAGTGAATTGTTTGCTAAAGAGTATAATTTTACTTTAAATTTCTAGAGATGACTATTATTTTCTGATTGCAGCTTAGCACAAAATAATCTATATAGAATTCTGATTTGCCTGGACACCTAACAAGTAATTGGGTCATAAGGGCCAACCAATCAGCCAAAGATCCAAATAAAGGATCAGGAACATGCACTACTGCCATTGGTCTGGACAATATACGCAACATCTTATACGTTTAACAAAACTGACAAAGGGCATTACCATAAAAACTGCCACTTTTGTCTCTAGATAATAGATTTAGTTAGGGTTGCTACCATCACCACCCACAACTAGAGTAGATTCCATACAAATTCTGCTTGTTCACATCATTAGCTTTTGACCCAAAGTTCTGCAGCAGGTGTGCCCATTAACAGTGCGTCTGCCCTACTTGCAAGGGAGACTTAGAAAGCAAATATCTACATTTTTTTCCATATGTTCATAGGAAGTGGGTTTAAATTCTGGCCAAAGTGAATGCAAAAAGTTCACCTTCTCAGGCATTCAATAAATGTTTGTTGATCTGAATTAAACTGACCCACTCCTCCTTTCAAATCATGATAAAATGTCAGGAAATGTGAGCCAAGATTTCACAGCCATTCCCACAACACAGGGACACCTGGGACTGAGACCCTCTTACTCCTTGCAACACTGCTTTCCAGAATGTAGTGACTTAAGATAGATAATAACTGTGTGCCATTCTATAACAAATAGATTGCACCTGGTTAAGAAAATGAATTTTCATCTCTTTGAACATATGGCTGAATTTTCCATTACAAAAATCTTGAGATTCTGTATCAGGACTATTTATGTTGTAAGAAATCAAAAACACAAAAGAGCTTGTTAAAATAATCTGTAATCAGAAGTAGTTCTTAAGTTCCTGCAGTGGCTGATCATACAGTTTAAAAAATGTTGCTCAAGACTCAACTTCTATTTCTCTGCATTGCCTTCTGTGGTATCTGCTTCATCTACAGGGGCTACAGAATGCCCAAAGACCCCTCCCAGCAACACACACACACACACACACACACACACACACACACACACACACAAAACCTGTAGTGAGGTAGCCAAATGGATGCCATACTTATGACCCTGAGAGACTCATGCATCTTTCAGTAACTGTTACAGAAGGAAGGGGAAGCTTCTCATTTCCAGAAACTTTAGCTCGTCCCATCTTAGTGCCTTTGATTGGTTTATGCATTCATTTCAAACCTATATAACTGGAAAGATGGGATGAGTTGCTTGATAAAAGACGATCAGAATTCAAACCTGAAGATAAGAATGGGTAAATCTGGCCGGGCGCTGTGGCTCAAGCCTGTAATCCCAGCACTTTGGGAGGCCGAGACGGGTGGATCACGAGGTCAGGAGATCGAGACTATCCTGGCTAACACGGTGAAACCCTGTCTCTACTAAAAATACAAAAAACTAGCCGGGCGAGGTGGCGGGCGCCTGTAGTCCCAAGCTACTCGGGAGGCGGAGCTTGCAGTGAGCTGAGATCCGGCCAAAAAAAAAAAAAAAAAAAAAAGAATGGGTAAATCCTATCCCAAAAATATATGACTGAGAATGGAAGGGTATGATTCTACAAAAGTAAACAGGTTGGAAAAGCAGGCTACTGTTGGTAGAATAGCAGGGAAATAGGTATGATAAGGCATACCACAAAAGCCCATTTTGAATTGGTTTGAATTTTTGCATAAATGCAGCCACCCTCCTTTTTTAATGGTTAAGAACTATGCAGTCCATTAAAGACTACCACTTCTATGGTATTTTAAAAGGTTATTTTTCAGGGATAGAATTCATTCATATTTCCTAAAATTATAATCCTTCTCAAATTTTTATATGTTTAACATTCTGTGTCAATCCAAAACCTCAGATGTAAGCATTTCTAGTTGACCTTGCTCTGATGATATTAAAAATTGCTGTTGGGGATACCAAGGAGTATCATACATGGATTCACAAACTTTACCTGTTTCCCCGTACATCATGCCCTTTAACTGTTCTTTAGATCAGAATTCCTGAAGATGTTTTCAATATCAATGATTTGCAAATTTTTGTGAAAATCATATTTCCAGTTCAAACATTCTAAATTGAGAGTGCTGAAAATCAAGATCACTTGAGTAACTCCTGGCCCTACAAATGTTTAGAACTTGGAATTTACATGTCCAATAAGCAACGTCGAGCTCTTGCATTATATTTATTTGTTTCTTTAGGAGATCCCATGAATCATGAAAATCAATCCCTGACCTATCATAGCAGCATAAGACGACCAACCACACTTCTACAATACGATCACAATTCATGAAAAATTGATAGAATGCTAAAATGTTTTTTAAAAAACTGAAATCTTTAAATCTAACAGTACTGGCTGACATTGAATTACAGTAGCTAAGCTCACTGTCTCTGGCACCCACCTGAATAACTGGAATAATGCATTTTTATCTACCTGTGACAACTTTCGCATAGGAAGCAGGCTGCAGGGAGGGGAAGGAAACAGGTAAGTCACATGGTTCAGAAACAAGCAGTCTGACATTTGGCTTCCTCTGTACCTGGCCATTGAAAGAAAACCGAAAACGAGCAAGCAGCCATCTTTTATCCCAATACCCCAGAGGCAAGATACACGAGGAGGTCGCACATCAGCTTTCAGGCAGGAGAGACATATTTGCCTTTATGGACGTCCTCTCTGGAAGTACACAGTTAGAAGCTACTGGCTTTCTACACTGCTCATCTTAGTCAGCAAACCAGAGATGAGAGAGTGCCAGGAAAGCATTTTCTATTCACTTTTCCCATCCTGTCATTTGCCATGACCTCAGGGATAGAGTACATGGCATTTGTCAAAGCAGCCAAGACAACCTGTCTGGGGAAATTTTATTCAGGTTGCTTTCTAATTTGAGATGGCAGCAATTTTAGGAATAATTTTGGTAAGTGTAGAGGTGGAAAAAAAAAAAAAAAGCATAGGCTGCTCTGCCTTTGTAGCTGTATCACTTTTGATAATGCCAAAAAATGTTAAAGAGAATTAATACTTTGAAGTCAAACCATACCTGTCTAATTGTACTGCCCTTTGAGAAGTAAACTTCTTTTACACACTACCAAAATAGATAGGTATTTCATTTAGATGCCTTTACTTTTATCTATCCAGTTTTTTTTAAATCAAATTAGATATTCTTTATTTTTACATTATTATTCATACTTAAAACACAGACGAAAATGTTTGTATCATTCCTTCACCCTGCCACCACAATCACATTTATTACTCTATACATTCTAGACATTTACTGTGTGTATACAGAATTTTCATCCTAATTATAGTGTAAATCACAGTAATCTTAGTGTAAATATTTTCTATTCTCCCTTATTTTACAGAACATAATTTAATAAATATTTTCATAATTTGTTGCTGGTACTTAATCATTTTATATTACTACATTGAATTGAACAATATGTTATTAAACAATTCTATTGTTAGAGATGATGCAAGTTCTACATTATACTATAAATAATGCTGCAATTAACATTTTGGGACAGGGCGATTTGGGGGAGAAAGAAACCCACCTTTTTTAAATTATAAAATCAACATATGTTCATTGCATAAAAGTTAGAAAATTTTCTGTAGTCCCACCACCCAGAAGTGACTATTCTTCCTGTAGTAATGTCTTTCTAGCTTTTTTCTCTATATACGTAAAAATTTTTAATGTAATAACACTATATATTATACTTTCTATCCTTTAACAACAAATAATGTGCATTTCTGTATATAATTACATATAACATCTGATTTGGTTGAGCCTTATAGTCACACCTGTGTCTGAGAGTCCAGTTTCAATCATTTTCTAGATATGTGGCTTTTAGGTGTTGTGCAGTATCTCCCAGGCATTAGGTTGTTATGAGTACTAAATTTAAAATTATATTATAAACACATTAAGTGGCACATAGTAAATATTCACTAAATACAATCATTACTATTAATATTATACTTGCTTTAATGGCTACATATAATTTTTTGCATAGAATATATAATTAACCATTCCTAATTATTAAATATTTATTTCCAGTTTTTCACTATCATAAAGAAAAAGACCATAGGCCAGGCACAGTCGCTCGTGCCTGTAATCCCAGCACTTTGGAAAGTCAAAACGGGCAGATTACTTGAGCCCAGGAGTTCAAGACAAGCCTGAGCAACACGGAGAAAACCTATCTCTACAAAAAATATAAAATTAGTGAGGTGTTTTGGCACACACCAGTTGTCCCAGCTACCTATGAGGCTGAGGGGGGAGGATCACCTGAGCTTCGGGGTGTTGAGAATGTAGTGAGCCATGAGTGAGCCACTGCACTCCCAACTGGGACACAGAGAGGCAGGAAAGGAAAAGGAAAGGGAGGAAGGAAAGAGGGGAAAGAATAAAAGAAAAAGATAATAAACATCCTCATATATGTCTCTATTTCCTAAGTATAAATTCTTAAGATTGTAACAGCTCTATGAAAGGATATAACTGTTTTTAGATTTCTAATGCATGTGACCAAAAAAAAAAAAAAAAAAAAAACAGTCCAGGAAGTTTACACCAATTTATACTCCCACACAAAACCCACATCCCCTCCCATTTGTTTGCAAAAACAACTGCTTGATATAAGAAAACAAAGAAACAATATCAGCCAAGTTTTCACAAAAGTTTCTACATAACTGAGGATTGAACTGACATAATTTGATAAGTGCAATGAATGATGTACTTCTCCCAGTTGAATCTCTGTATGCTATTACTGTTACTAAACTGTGTTTGCGAATGCTTTCATATCTGTGACACTACTAGGGTATAAAATGATAAAGTAAAATAACCCTGTTGTCTACTAATTGTGTTATATTGAGTAAATTTCCCAATCTCTCTGGACCTTAGTTTTCTCATTTACAAAATAGGAATAAAAACATGTTTCTTGTAATATTGCTTTAGAGTTTTTAAAATATCTAGATCAAATCTATAGCACCAGTACCCAGCACCTAATACATTGCATAGTAAATCATAGCTATTGTAATTAATTTCAGTGTTGCATAATTGATATTGACCATTAGATTATTAATAGAACATCTTTAAATTTTTTTTCTAACAGAGATCAGATGCACCAAGCAACTGATGAGAATAAATGTTGGCTTTAAAAAATAGTGCCATTGTTAAATAACACTTTATGCAGTTCAGATTTTTTTTTTTAATCTGTTTGAAGCTAAGTCAGTTCTAGACATACATGCACAGCAAGTAGCAGCAAAATCTAAGGAACATGCTGTTTCTGAGTTACCTAAGTGGCAACTCTATGATAGTCAATTTCACACCAACAGCAGGTAATAGTCCAAGTCAGACTGGGGTTCAAGACCATTGATACTCAGTGGACCTTCACCCGACACTGTAGATGATGCTGTTTGAAAGCTGACCTTGATGGCAACAGCAGAGTTTCACCAAAGCTTGCCATCTACTGTGGTCTTTGTACTACACAGTCACTAAACACAAGACTTCTGAACTCAACAAAATGAAATGTAAAGTTTAAAAAATCAGAACCAAATAATGTATGCAAAAGTCGATGGCAAATACTGACCAGCTGTCTAATGAACACAGGCCCCACAAAAAGCAGCAACACACTTAAAAGCCTCTAACACTCTTATTACTTTAGATATTAAAATTTCTCCTAGGTGCTCACAAAAGCTGTAATTTGAGACAGAATTATCTAATTCAATTTTAACTCATTTTTCTACCTTTTTTCTCTTTCATCTGACCTATTCTATAAACCATGTTCATAATACATTTACCAAAATATTCATTAACTTATTAAAATTCAATGATTTTCCATAGTTCACAGGACAAAGTCCCCAATTCCCAGTCTGACCCCTACTTATCTTTATAATCTTATGTCCTACCCACTTTTGCCTGAACTTACCCTATATTTAAACTCGACTGCTTATTGTGTATCAAATACCTCCTGTATCATCCTCCTCCTCTGCATTGCTTAAATGTATTTTATGCTCTTCCATTATTGTTTAAATACCCTCCTTTCCCTCAAGACTCAATCCAAGGCTCTTCTTTTACATCAAGAGGTGCAAAAATCAAACCTCAGAGCATGGTTGCTAATAGAAGTTAGTAGGTTCAGAAATAATTGAGTGTTGTAGGAATATGGGACTAGTAATATCATTTGATTTTTCATTAGAAGTCAGAAATCTGGTTTTTTATAGGAAAGCTCTTCATAATTAAATGATTTAAAATATTTTAAAGTGTAATAAGATAACACTGACCAATTAACTGGTATGCTTTGCATTTGTGGTGATTTCTGATGGAGCAGCTTCACTCTGCTCATCATCCCATCACCACTCCTGTCCCCACCACCATTCAGGTGTGGACATCTAGGAACAGGTGCTCCTCTCACACCTACCACCACCTTTCACATTCTATAAGTACCAATTTATGGAGGAAGAAAACAAAACCCAAATTGATATCAAACGTCCACTAATCAGAAAGATAAGAGCTCAAAATTGAAATTACATTTGGTTGCAGAAAAATTATATTTACTGCTCAGTTGAGTTTGTAGCCTGAGGATATACCTACCCACATGTGTGTGGTCTGACCAGCACAGCGTGATCTTCTGCAACAGTCCTACTGATCCATGACTTCTTCCTCCAAATGCTGAGAGTTTCTTGTTGTGAACAGTTACCAAATGATTTTTATTTCTGTGGGGACTTCTTCCTCAACAAGACTGTTTCTCCAGTTTCTTTAGGGGCCAAACCTTCTATTTTGTTCTACCATCCAGCACTAATCCTAGAACTCTCCCATAGTATGTCCTTTAAGTTCTGCTGAGGATTATGATTGGAGAAAAGGACTAAAGGTATAAGAGAACCAGAAAGCACAGACAGATACATTAATACAAAGATTGAACTAAACATTCATCTTAAAGGAGAGACCATAACTTTTATCACATTCCCAAAGAAATCTAAACTACTCAAAGCTAGTGAAATTATACTTCAAGTCTCTACAGTCAAGACTTAGGTGGTTTGTCTCTCTCTCTCTCTCTCTCTCTCTCTCTCTCTCTCTCTCTCTCTCTCTGTGCTTACCAGAATAAAGGGAGAACACTTCCTTGGAAATTAAGACTCTGCTATATCAGTTTAATGTAGACCTCTTGCAGGACATCAGTAAGTTCACCCTAACTCAAAGAACATTGCAGCTCAAGAGTTTATTGGTAGATTCTATGGGAATAAAGTTCAATTAGAAAAAGTTTTATATTTGTAATTTACTTTTATAAAAAAGCTCGGATATGAAAGTAGGAAGTATGTCCTTACACATGTTAACTTCTGCTCTGTTCTCTGTCAACACTAAGTTATAAAAGAATGAATTCAGTTATGGTACAGACACCAAAAATTGTCCCCTTCCCAATAAAACGGTGCTATATTCCCATATGTCTCCCTAGAGCTTGGGAATTCCATTTTAAATAAACATATCTTATTTGGAGTAACGTAATGTAATATCTTATATTCATTCCATCTTTATTTTTGTTTCTGTGATTTAGCATATAAGAAAGAATAGAACACCAGGATTTAGGTCTTACTGAGAAGGCCTACCATGAAGGGAGAATTTTATCCCCCAGCGTTCACAGGACTGTTTTTATGGTATTGACATAGGGGAGCCTGGTTCATCGGTCCAAGAAGCTTTCATAAATGGCTTTACATAAATCTGCTACTTCTATTTAAAGAAAGAAGTGAGTTTTTGTAAACTTTGGAATGAGGAACTGTTCCCTGTGATGTACCATTTAAATAGCCTGAGGTATCTAGAGTTTATAACAGTTGGAACCCAAAGACCCCTTTAAGGGAAAGCTCCAATGCTGATTCTTACACATTTTAATTCAAGCCAGAAGTTCCCTGAAGTTAGCTGAAACATAACCCAGCACTACCCAACGATAGTTAGAAACAATACCCTGCAGGGGCCAGTTATTGTCATGAATAGCTACAACTGACTTGTCAATTTTTTCTTCATTCTCTTAATTTTTCTAACCTATTTATAGCCATTCCTTATTAACACTTAGACTTTGTAGAAAAAACACTTTTTTAATCCCAGGACAATCATAATTATCACTGTAAAACCTTATTAAAGAAAGACCAATGTGATGGTTTAATAAGGTGTTTTATTTCTATATTACAATATTCTTTACTTTAAATATTAATCATCAAAATCTGAAAAGAGAAAAAAAATCATCTCCAGACCACCTTGTATCATTACCCCTTAAAACTAACTTAGGCTATTTTTAAGTCTCAAAATGATTGGTTGCAGAGACAATTCTATGTAATATATTTATGAAGTAAGGTCAATGCATATGCTCTTGGCACTACGCTACCTGCCTCATGCTTTATTGACTGTTCATCTTTCACCACAACCATATGAGTCAGGCACTGTTGTTATTGCAATTTTAAA
This sequence comes from Macaca mulatta, assembly GCF_049350105.2. Classification (NCBI taxonomy): domain Eukaryota; kingdom Metazoa; phylum Chordata; class Mammalia; order Primates; family Cercopithecidae; genus Macaca; species Macaca mulatta. The sequence continues at coordinate 109,412,253 of NC_133409.1, forward strand.
GAGAGAGAGAACTGATGCATGGAAAGGTTAGCTACTTTGATCAAGGTAACACAGCTGAAACAACAAAGCACTGATTTGGGACCACAAAGTTGGGACCACAAAGTCAATACCACATCACCACACAGAACTTCCATACAATGTGCTACCACTTAACAAGGACACTACTGTTCCTGTATTATGACTGAAACAGTAAACTGATCCTATTCTTGGACTTAAAGGTCCAAAACTGCTAATTAGGTTAGGGAATTTGATTCTATTATTAAATTACATTATCAAGATTGAAGTCCCACTCCCCAGAGTGTTTATTCAAAAGATCTAAATTCAAAGAACTGAATTCCCAGCTTTTATGTATCTCATATCTTCAAAATGACACTACAGGTCTAGCTTACCCAAGGACACACATGTAATAGATAGTAAAGTTGGAATTCAAATCCAGATTTCTCTAGCTTCAAGAGTCAGTTTACTGGAAGACCCAGGTGGATCTTGGGCCAAGGACACTGGTGTGCTTGTTTATTGGAAACATATCGCATGACAATTCTGTGTAGTGATGTAGTACAAACTCCGGGGTCTCAACAACTGGATCCAAACCCTTACCTTGTTCCAGCTGTGTGACACTGACCAAAGTAACTAATCTCTCCATGCCTCAGTTCTGTCTTTAAAGTCGTAATAATAATAATGCCTAAATCATAAGGCTCTTTTGAGAGATAAGGTCAATAAGGCAGTTAGCACGTTGCTGAGAGCATATGCGTTGTCAGTACTTCATAAATGTATTACATACAATTTTCTCTACATATACTCTCTTATAGGCAGCAGAAGTCATGATAATCAGATTGATTATTGTTCTAGGATACACTCCCAGCTCCCAGTGTTTTAACAGCCCAAATGACAGGGAATGTTGGTGGATTCCAAATTCTAAAGATCAACTGAGAAAGGTTGACGTTTATGGCCACAGAAGACAATTAGAGGCTGACAACTGACATATTGTGCCCCTACAAGGAACTGTATATTTTAAATAGTTCTCAGCATCAGGCTAGGACTAAAACTTTTTATTGACTTAAATTTTTAAATATATGATATTAAAGTTGATTCAACATTCCTATCATTAATGCAAAGATTCAAAGGTCATCTTGCCATTTTGTACATTTCACCATTTTGCATAAGTCAAAAACCTAGTAGGCATCTTTGATATTTCCTTACCCTTTGTCCTCATATTCAAGTCCTAGCTCATGTGTGCCCTGCAATAAAAAACTTCACACTGAAGACAAAGACAATACTTGCTTAAAAGGGCTTCTATAATAATTGCAAAACTTGGCCTTGGAATTTACATTAGGCACAAAAATATCCCCCAAAATTCCAAATAGTATAAACAATATAAACCAATATAAACGCTATTATCTGATCACAATGCACTGACTCCAGGAATGCAAATAAAATAAAGGCAAAAGGTCTATCTTCATAACTCTTCATTTTAAGAAAAAATTACAGGGCACAGTAAACTATAACAAACGCAGCAGAAAACTCTGCAGACGCAAACGACTCTGTCTGACAGCTTTGAAGAGAGCAGTGGATCTCCCAACACGGAGGCTGAGATCTGAGAAGGGACAGACTCCCTGCTCAAGTGGGTCCCTGACCCCTGAGCAGCCTAACTGGGAGACATCCCCCACTAGGGGCAGTCTGACATCCCACACCTCACAGGGTGGAGTACACCCCTGAGAGGAAGCTTCCAAAGCAAGAATCAGACAGGTACACTCACTGTTCAGAAATATTCTATCTTCTGCAGCCTCTGCTGCTGACACCCAGGCAAACAGGGTCTGGAGTGGACATCAAGCAATCTCCAACAGACCTACAGCTGAGGGTCCTGACTGTTAGAAGGAAAACTATCAAACAGGAAGGACACCTATACCAAAACCCCATCAGTATATCACCATCATCAAAGACCAGAGGCAGATAAAACCACAAAGATGGGGAAAAAGCAGGGCAGAAAAGCTGGAAATTCAAAAAATAAGAGCGCATCTCCCCCAGCAAAGGAGCGCAGCTCATCGCCAGCAACGGATCAAAGCTGGATGGAGAATGACTTTGACGAGATGAGAGAAGAAGGCTTCAGTCCATCAAATTTCTCAGAGCTAAAGGAGGAATTACGTACCCAGTGCAAAGAAACTAAAAATCTTGAAAAAAAAGGGAAGAATTGATGGCTAGAGTAATTAATGCAGAGAAGGTCATAAACGAAATGAAAGAGATGAAAACCATGACACGAGAAATACGTGACAAATGCACAAGCTTCAGTAACCGACTTGATCAACTGGAAGAAAGAGTATCTGCGATTGAGGATCAAATGAATGAAATGAAGCGAGAAGAGAAACCAAAAGAAAAAAGAAGAAAAAGAAATGAACAAAGCCTGCAAGAAGTATGGGATTATGTAAAAAGACCAAATCTACGTCTGATTGGGGTGCCTGAAAGTGAGGGGGAAAATGGAACCAAGTTGGAAAACACTCTTCAGGATATCATCCAGGAGAACTTCCCCAACCTAGTAGGGCAGGCCAACATTCAAATCCAGGAAATACAGAGAACGCCACAAAGATACTCCTCGAGAAGAGCAACTCCAAGACACATCATTGCCAGATTCACCAAAGTTGAAATGAAGGAAAAAATCTTAAGGGCAGCCAGAGAGAAAGGTCGGGTTACCCACAAAGGGAAGCCCATCAGACTAACAGCAGATCTCTCGGCAGAAACTCTCCAAGCCAGAAGAGAGTGGGGGCCAATATTCAACATTCTTAAAGAAAAGAATTTTAAACCCAGAATTTCATATCCAGCCAAACTAAGTTTCGTAAGTGAAGGAGAAATAAAATCCTTTACAGATAGGCAAATGCTTAGAGATTTTGTCACCACTAGGCCTGCCTTACAAGAGATCCTGAAGGAAGCACTAAACATGGAAAGGAACAACCGGTACCAGCCATTGCAAAAACATGCCAAAATGTAAAGACCATCGAGGCAAGGAAGAAACTGCATCAACTAACGAGCAAAATAACCAGTTAATATCATAATGGCAGGATCAAGTTCACACATAACAATCTTAACCTTAAATGTAAATGGACTAAATGCTCCAATTAAAAGACACAGACTGGCAAACTGGATAAAGAGTCAAGACCCATCAGTCTGATGTATTCAGGAGACCCATCTCACACGCAGAGACATACATAGGCTCAAAATAAAGGGATGGAGGAAGATTTACCAAGCAAATGGAGAACAAAAAAAAGCAGGGGTTGCAATACTAGTCTCTGATAAAACAGACTTTAAACCATCAAAGTTCAAAAGAGACAAAGAAGGCCATTACATAATGGTAAAGGGATCAATTCAACAGGAAGAGCTAACTATCCTAAATATATATGCACCCAATACAGGAGCACCCAGATTCATCAAGCAAGTCCTTAGAGACTTACAAAGAGACTTAGACTCCCATACAATAATAATGGGAGACTTCAACACTCCACTGTCAACATTAGACAGATCAACGAGACAGAGAGTTAACAAGGATATCCAGGAATTGAACTCATCTCTGCAGCAAGCAGACCTAATAGACATCTATAGAACTCTCCACCCCAAATCAACAGAATATACATTCTTCTCAGCACCACATCGTACTTACTCCAAAATCGACCACGTAATTGGAAGTAAAGCACTCCTCAGCAAATGTACAAGAACAGAAATTATAACAAACTGTCTCTCAGACCACAGTGCAATCAAACTAGAACTCAGGACTAAGAAACTCAATCTAAATCGCTCAACTACATGGAAACTGAACAACCTGCTCCTGAATGACTACTGGGTACATAACGAAATGAAGGCAGAAATAAAGATGTTCTTTGAAACCAATGAGAACAAAGATACAACATACTAGAATCTCTGGGACACATTTAAAGCAGTGAGTAGAGGGAAATTTATAGCACTAAATGCCCACAAGAGAAAGCAGGAAAGATCTAAAATTGACACTCTAACATCGCAATTAAAAGAACTAGAGAAGCAAGAGCAAACACATTCGAAAGCTAGCAGAAGGCAAGAAATAACTAAGATCAGAGCAGAACTGAAGGAAATAGAAACACAAAAAACCCTCCAAAAAATCAATGAATCCAGGAGTTGGTTTTTTGAAAAGATCAACAAAATTGACAGACCACTAGCAAGACTAATAAAGAAGAAAAGAGAGAAGAATCAAATCGACGCAATTAAAAATGATAAAGGGGATATCACCACCGACCCCACAGAAATACAAACTACCATCAGAGAATACTATAAACACCTCTACGCAAATAAACTGGAAAATCTAGAAGAAATGGATAATTTCCTGGACACTTACACTCTTCCAAGACTAAACCAGGAAGAAGTTGAATCCCTGAATAGACCAATAGCAGGCTCTGAAATTGAGGCAATAATTAATAGCCTACCAACCAAAAAAAGTCCAGGACCAGATGGATTCACAGCTGAATTCTACCAGAGGTACAAGGAGGAGTTGGTACCATTCCTTCTGAAACTATTCCAATCAATAGAAAAAGAGGGAATCCTCCCTAACACATTTTTTGAGGCCAACATCATCCTGATACCGAAGCCTGGCAGAGACACAACAAAAAAAGAGAATTTTAGACCAATATCCCTGATGAACATCGATGCAAAAATCCTCAATAAAATACTGGCAAACTGGATTCAGCAGCACATCAAAAAGCTTATCCACCATGATCAAGTGGGCTTCATCCCTGGGATGCAAGGCTGGTTCAACATTCGCAAATCAATAAACATAATCCAGCATATAAACAGAACCAAAGACAAGAACCACATGATTATCTCAATAGATGCAGAAAAGGCTTTTGACAAAATTCAACAGCCCTTCATGCTAAAAACGCTCAATAAATTCGGTATTGATGGAACGTACCTCAAAATCATAAGAGCTATTTATGACAAACCCACAGCCAATATCATACTGAATGGGCAAAATCTGGAAAAATTCCCTTTGAAAACTGGCACAAGACAGGGATGCCCTCTCTCACCACTCCTATTCAACATAGTGTTGGAAGTTCTGGCTAGGGCAATTAGGCAAGAGAAAGAAATCAAGGGTATTCAGTTAGGAAAAGAAGAAGTCAAATTGTCCCTGTTTGCAGATGACATGATTGTATATTTAGAAAATCCCATTGTCTCAGCCCAAAATCTCCTTAAGCTGATAAGCAACTTCAGCAAAGTCTCAGGATACAAAATTAATGTGCAAAAATCACAAGCATTCTTATACACCAGTAACAGACAAACAGAGAGCCAAATCAGGAATGAACTTCCATTCACAATTGCTTCAAAGAGAATAAAATACCTAGGAATCCAACTTACAAGGGATGTCAAGGACCTGTTCAAGGAGAACTACAAACCACTGCTCAGTGAAATAAAAGAGGACACAAACAAATGGAAGAACATACCATGCTCATGGATAGGAAGAATCAATATCGTGAAAATGGCCATACTGCCCAAGGTAATTTATAGATTCAATGCCATCCCCATCAAGCTACCAACGAGTTTCTTCACAGAATTGGAAAAAACTGCTTTAAAGTTCATATGGAACCAAAAAAGAGCCCGCATCTCCAAGACAATCCTAAGTCAAAAGAACAAAGCTGGAGGCATCACGCTACCTGACTTCAAACTATACTACAAGGCTACAGTAACCAAAACAGCATGGTACTGGTACCAAAACAGAGATATAGACCAATGGAACAGAACAGAGTCCTCAGAAATAATACCACACATCTACAGCCATCTGATCTTTGACAAACCTGAGAGAAACAAGAAAGGGGGAAGGATTCCCTATTTAATAAATGGTGCTGGGAAAATTGGCTAGCCGTAAGTAGAAAGCTGAAACTGGATCCTTTCCTTACTCCTTATACGAAAATTAATTCAAGATGGATTAGAGACTTAAATGTTAGACCTAATACCATAAAAACCCTAGAGGAAAACCTAGGTAGTACCATTCAGGACATAGGCATGGGCAAAGACTTCATGTCTAAAACACCAAAAGCAACAGCAGGAAAAGCCAAAATTGACAAATGGGATCTCATTAAACTAAAGAGCTTCTGCACAGCAAAAGAAACTACCATCAGAGTGAACAGGCAACCTACAGAATGGGAGAAAAATTTTGCAATCTACTCATCTGACAAAGGGCTAATATCCAGAACCTACAAAGAACTCAAACAAATTTACAAGAAAAAAACATACAACCCCACCAAAAAGTGGGCAAAGGATATGAACAGACATTTCTCAAAAGAAGACATTCATACAGCCAACAGACACATGAAAAAATGCTCATCATCACTGGCCATCAGAGAATGCAAATCAAAACCACAATGAGATACCATCTCACACCAGTTAGAATGGCGATCATTAAAAAGTCAGGAAACAACAGGTGCTGGAGAGGATGTGGAGAAATAGGAACACTTTTACACTGTTGGTGGGATTGTAAACTAGTTCAACCATTATAGAAAACAGTATGGCGATTCCTCAAGGATCTAGAACTAGATGTACCATATGACCCAGCCATCCCATTACTGGGGATATACCCAAAGGATTATAAATTATGCTGCTATAAAGACACATGCACACGTATGTTTATTGCGGCACTATTCACAATAGCAAAGACTTGGAATCAACCCAAATGTCCATCAGTGACAGACTGGATTAAGAAAATGTGGCACATATACACCATGGAATACTATGCAGCAATAAAAAAGGATGAGTTTGTGTCCTTTGTAGGGACATGGATGCAGCTGGAAACCATCATTCTTAGCAAACTATCACAAGAACAGAAAACCAAACACCGCATGTTCTCACTCATAGGTGGGAACTGAACAATGAGATCACTTGGACTCAGGAAGGGGAACATCACACACCGGGGCCTATCATGGGGAGGGGGGAGGTGGGAGGGGGGAGGGACTGCATTGGGAGTTATACCTGATGTAAATGACGAGTTGATGGGTGCAGCACACCAACAAGGCACATGTTACATATGTAACAAACCTGCACGTTATGCACATGTACCCTACAACTTAAAGTATAATAATAATAAATAAATTAAAAAAAAAAAGAAAATCCCAAAAAAAAAAAAGAAAAAATTACAACCAGAACTAGAAAACATTAAGAAAAAATGTCACATAGTTGAGCTTTTAGAACAAAGCAATATTTGCAATGCTAAGCATCAAACAAAAGTGAAAATAAGTGAATTAGGCATTTCATCTTAGAAAGCTAGAAAAAGAACAAAAAAATACCTTAAGGATGGTTGAAAGAAGAGATTCATAATGAAAGGCAGAAATCTATGAGCTATAAACCAGAAAAAGAGAACAAATTAATAAATTCAATAATTGGATTTCTGAAAATAAAACAACTAAATAAACAACTGGCATGATTAACTCAAAAAAAAGACGTAAATAGGGATTATAAATTTATAAAATTAGAAAATAAAAGAAAATCATAAAAGAAATTAAATAATTATTTAAAACCTTTTGGGAGGAAAAGAATCGGGAAAATAACTAATGAATACTGAGCTTAGTACCTGAGTGATGAAGTGATCTGTAGAACAAACCCCCATGGCACACGTTTACCTATGTAACAAACTTGCACATCTTGTGCATATACCCCTAAACTTAAAAGTTAAAAAAAACTACATATTGCATAACATACACTGTTTTAGAATTTAATAGTCATTAATAAAATATTAATGTTTTATTTATTCAAATCTATAATTGTAACTACAATTTAAAAGCTCTTTCTTCTTAGATGCAATTCCTATGAAGCTAATAATTGAACTCATGAGATCCACATATGGCTTGTGAATAATACGCATTTCAGAAGGAATAAACAGATTCTCTCATAGACCTGTCCCTGAAAAAGTTAAAGTTCATAAAATTTTCTCAAAGTATCTTATGTGCTACTTAAGTTCAAAAGAGATAATGTCAAGAACTCTGAGGAGCCCGAGATTTTCAGAGCTTGTAAACTAACAAGTTAGCCTGCTACACTTTCATTGATGGTGACAGAAGATATGAGATACCTGGGTCAGAGACAAATAACCTTTATTAACTCACAGCACATCTAGAAGCATGAATTTTACAATTATACTGGTTCCCTTTAGCCTCTTAAGTCCCAAGGAGGAAACACAGAGGAAGGAATCCCGGTGGATGCTACTGACACACTGAGTCTGGATCACAGCTGAGAAACTCCGAACTCACAAACACCTAATCTTTTAAAAGCTTGCTACAAAGCAAACTTGCCTAATATTTTTCTCTAAATAACTCATTAACTTTATTGTCCTGGACAAAAATCTGCCTTCTGCCCCATAGAGAGATACTATCTCTATCTTCCAAGGCTGTTAACTATGCAAACATCTTTGAAAAGGTAGCACAGAATAAAAGGTATCTGCTTCTGCTCACAAGACACACAGAAACATGAGACCCACAGACAATTTTCTCAATAGACAGCTCATATAATACATGAAATATTAATTTCAACAAGATCAAGTGCATACCCAGAAATGCGTATAATTCTTAGAACCTGGCAATACCTTACACCTGGAAATGCCAGCATTCATAAGTTATTAGGTATGGTTTTCACATGTGTATCAGTTAACTTTTTATTTTTATTTTTTATTTTTTTAAGGCAGGGCCTCACTCTGTCAGCCAGGCTAGAATGCAATGGTGTGATCTTGGCTGATTGAGCTTCTGCTTCCTGGGCTCAAGCAATCCACCCACCTCAGCCTCTTGAGTAGCTGTGACTACAGGCATGTGTCACAATGCCAAGCAAATTTTTGCATTTTTACACCCCAGAACTTAATAAAAATTAAAAATACCAGGAGAAAGGCAAAGATATCTAGGAAGGGGCAGAAAACAAGAAAATAAATAAACTAATTGTACAGAAAGTCATTCTTTTACCCAGCATTCTGGCAGAATAGACAGTCTAATGCAATTCTGGCAGAATAGATGGCCTAATGAGTTGGAAAGCAGCCCCTAAGAACCCTTGCAAACTCCTGGAAGTGGTGATTAGAGTGGATCACAGTGCAAGTTCATAGAAGACTGATGAAGACAGTAGTAAGAAATGGTAACTCTCCTTGAACAGAGGGGAAAGGATTTTCTGCCAAGCATCAGGATTTCAGGACTGCTGTTTGAAAGAACTAGCTCCAAACATGTGTTCACTCCTCCCCTGATAAAGCTGTCCCCAGCACACTCTGGAGAAAACTGATGTCAACACATTGGAGAATTCCTCACAGATGCAGAGTATCGAGGCCTGAAGTGAAAGGCAGCACGTCAGAGTTTTTGTGTAGGTAAGGAAAATAGGCTTTTAAAGGTGGAAGTTACTCAAGGTCTCAATGCCTGTTTCTTTTATTGGAAGTTTGATATTTCAGTTATATAATAGTAATTAACTCTCCCAAAATATATTTATGGTAAGAACATCTACTTATTCCATGTTTTAAATCTTCCCATGCATTCTAGAAGATGCCTTATTTGAAACAATCCACACACACAAAAATTACCTGGGATATTTACTTTTTAAATGCACTGATATAAGAAGTGAAATATTTTGATATAAAAATCTTGAAAATCTCAGAAAACGTCACCTTTAAACTTTGGTGAATTTTTATTCTTTATCTCTTTTATTTAATTCCTCTATATCCATTTTAGTAGAGATATTTGTGTCACCCTTGCTTAGATATATTCTGGAAATAAGTTTAAAAGTTTTTTCAATCTTTATTTTCTTTACTTTAGGAATCCTTCCAGCAACACATTAGAGAACTAAACAAATGAGAAAGTTAGTTGAGCTCTCAACTCTATTTATAAAAAACATACCACACTATTTTCATTAAATTTATATTATCTCAGCAATGTAAAAGTACAAAATTTGATAAGAAAATCTAGAGGTTTTGGTTATGAAATCATTCATAGTTTAAAAGTACATTTGCAATTATCCTTAATTTGTGATTAGATCATTGAAGAACTGACGCAAAAGTGAGAAATTCTGGGGAGGAGTGACCAAGTGTGATTAAATCAATATTCAAAGATTAACTAAATGAAGGGATAATTATCAAGGATGATGTTCTTGACCTTTAGGCAAAACTTAAAATATGTAAGGAGGCATATTTAGGCTAAACTTAATTTGACACTATAATATTTAGCATCAATGGCCACTTCTTCTTCCTTAAAATGCCCTGGTCGTCAGGCTTCTCTGACACTGTGACTTCTTGGTCTTCCTCCCCGTTCCTTAGCTGCTTTTTCTGAGTCAACTTCGTGATTTCCTCTTTTTGTTCTACATCTAAATGTTGATGACTTTCAGGGTTCTGCCCACTTTCTGGGGAAAGTACATAGAGAAAGGAGAGAAAGAGGCTATCTCATCTAATGCAAATATTATCATTATGACAACTCCCAAATTTGTATCTTAAATCCATGTTTCCTAGACATTACTGCTCTGTGCGCTTACATAGCCCTATTGTCCTATTTGCAAATATATACATCGAAAATCTTGAATAATCAGGACTAGCAGAAAATTTCTTTCCTATTTTTCATTTTAATTTTTATACTACATAAATGTTGGTTCTAAATATTTTTAAAATTTCAATCACACTGGAAACCTAAAGGAATGAGTATACGAAAGAAAATAAATGACTGCTTTTTAAATAAAAGCCCTTGAATTTTATAATTACTTCATAGAACAATTGAGATATTAAGATAACAAGACTCTTCATAGACTAGTGATGGCACCAAAAATTCTGTCTTGAATGGATACTACCACTATCATATTTTATTCTTACAAGTTTGTATAAAAATGAAGCTGAGCTTGCTATTCCTACATTAAATGAGAAAACTGGAGCACATGGAGTATTCTGTCTTCTGAATTACTAAGTAGATTGATAGGCCCTACCTAGATAACTCACAACCTCACTGTAATTGCCCCACTGGGTTTTTCTTGCCTGCTGCCTGGAAAAACCAATACACTGAGAAAAACAGGACTTGCAGCAGAGAAAGAGTTTAATAATCACAGGGTCAGCCAAGTGAAGAGAATAGGAGATATTTTTCAAATTCACCTGTCCAAGAATTTGGAGGCTAGGGTTTAAAAAAAAATAATTTGGCAGGCAGGGTGCTAGGGAATGGAGAATGCTAATTTGTTGGGTCAGGGATAAAATCCTAGGGTGTTGAAATTGTCTTTTGGCTGAGTCAGTTCTTGGGTGGGGGGTCACAAGACCAGTGTGTCAGTATCTTGGTATTGGTTACTGATCCAAGTGGAACCAGCTAGTCTGCTAGAATGCAAAGTCTGAAACATATCTTAAATGCCCGCCTTAGGTTTTGCAACAGTGTTGTTATCTATAGGAGCAATTGAGGTTACAAGTCTTGTGACCTCTGGCTATGTGACTCATGAAACATAACTCTAAACTTTTGGCCAATGTATTAGTTTTACAAAGGCAATTTTGGTCCTCAGCAAGAAGGGGATTAGTTTGGGGAAGGGGCTGTATCTTCTTTGTTTTAAAGTTAAACTATAAATTAAATTCCTGCCATAGTTAACTTGGCCTACACCTGGGAATGAGCGAGAACAGTTAGCTTGTGATGTTAGAGGCAAGATGGAGACAGCTGTGTTAGCTCTTGCTGTCATAATTTTTACAAAGGCAATTTCATTACCCTCCAACATCAGTTTAGTCCGATGAGCTCTCCACTGTCGTCTGCTGTGGTTTTGTGCATTATGACTAATTGTAGCAGTATACATTCTCACAATTTTATTCTCTGAAGCAGAGTTTTTACTCCAAAGCCCTAAGGAAGCATATATACAACATCTCCAAAGCATTTCTGCAAACTGCAATTGATCAGTCACTGTAAAGTACACAATTGCAGAGAACATATTGGGTTTACATGGAGGCACCTGGAATTTAACCATAAATGCCAGGTGTAATTTGGATACTGGAAACAATGAAGTGTGTGGTTGTTCTAAGACATGATCTGACAGCTGAGCTCATGTCAACCTGTAGGATGCCTCTTAATGACTCCTAAGAGCTACCTTACACGACCTGGCAGAAGGTCAAGTAATGCACCCTTCAAGAATTTGCTCAATGAAAAGCAATGGCTTTTGCAAGTAATTCAAACCATTGCTTCTTTTCTCATACAAATCACTTTTATCTCTGTGTGACATAAGTAGTTCTTTTGTCCCAGACTACCAGAATCATGACTTGATTAATACATATACTGTGTGTTAAACCTCATACAGTTGAATTAAATTAATGCTATAAGGACACTGCAAAGCTTGGTGTCTGTACTAGGTGCCTGGAACTCTCATTTTTCCTTTGAAATAAATATTTTTTGATACAGGTATTCATCCAAAACCAACATCTAATTGATTTCAGTGTGTCCATGGCTTAGGCCTACCATCACGTCATGTTATATTATGTGCCTTTCTCAAAAAAACACCTTTTCAAATATATTTCAAAAAATCTGATATATGACCCTGGCAAACCCTAGGTGTTACATGACACTCTGTGTCTGAGTAATAGGACATAATTCACAATATGCCTATTGCTCATTTTCAAGTCAGGTTTTGCTGAATGAAGGAAAATATGTAGTATATGTTTTACGTACTATTTTTTCCTTAAAACTATCATAGAAGCTTCTCTCAGAGGAAATAATGACAAGTGTTACTAGGTAGCAGAGTCTATAACATGTACAAAAGAGTTGATCAACCCTAACGCTCTGCTCAGAAGATCCAACAAACCACAAAAATATGTTCACATTAAATATTTTGCTTCTCCCTTTTATTTCATTTGGATCAAAAGCAAAATTGGTAGCCTTATTTACCACTAGAGATTACCTTCTAGTAGAGTCATTAGAATATATGTACATGCATATCATTGCCATTGTTTCTGTTAAATCATAATCTAACAGAAAAACCTAGAGAAATACAAATTACCATTGAAAGAGAGATTAGCATGAGAAAAACTATTGTCTGCATTGATGAGATGATATGGAGTTCAAAATAAAACATATCAAATTATATTCAGCAGGGAAATTTGTTATTGATAGAAATATTTGTGCCATATATATATATATATATATACACACACACACCCCATATATATATGTGTGCCCCATATATAGGTACCTATATATGTCATATTTTGTTACATGTGAAGATCATAGAATTATAAGGTCAGGGAGTTTGGGGTATCCATCACCTTGAGTATTTATCATTTCTATGCATTGGGATTATTTCAAGTTCTCTTCTATTTTGAAATATACAATACATTGAGGTTAACTGTAGTCACTTTAACATTGGAAACTGCTCTTTCTAAAAATCAACATTGTGAAAATGGCTATATGCAAAATTAATTCATCGATTCAAAGCTATTCCTATTAAACTACCATTGACATTCTTCACAGAATTAGAAAAAAAAAGTTTTAAATTCATATGGAACCAAAAAAGAGCACAAATAGCCAAGGCAATCTTAAGCAAAAAGAACAAAGCTGGAGGCGTCACACTATCAGACTTCAAACAAGGCTACAGTAACCAAAACAGCATGGTACTGGAACAAAAACAGACACATAGACGAATGGAACAGAATAGAGAACTCAGAAATAAGACTGCACACCTACAACCATCTGATCTTCAACAAACCTAACAAAAACAAGCAATGGGAAAAAAATTCCCTGTTTAACATTTAGTAAGTGGTGCTGGGAGAACTGACTAGCCATATGCAGAAAATTGAAACTGGACCTCTTCCTTACACCATATTCAAAAATCAACTCAAGATGGATTAAGGACTTACATGTAAAATGCAAAAATGTAAAAACCCTAGAAGAAAATCTAGGTAATGCCATTCAAGACAGAGGCACAGGCAAAGATTTCATAATGAAAACACCAAAAACAATTGCAACAGAAGCAAAAATTGACAAATGAGATCTAATTAAACTAATGAGCTTCTGCACAGCAAAAGAAACTATCATCAGAGTGAACAGACAACCTATAGAATAGGAGGAAACTTTTGCAATCTATCCATCTGACAAAGGTTGAATATCAAGACTCTACAAAGAACTTAAATTTACAAGAAAAAATAAACCACCCCATTAAAAAGTGGGCAAAGGATATGAGCAGGCACTTCTTAAAAGAACATACATGAGGCCAACATATTATAATAAACAAGCTCAACATCATTTATCATTATAGAAATGCAAACCAAAACTACAATGACACTCCATCTCACACCAGTCAGAATGGTGATTCTTAAAAAGTCAAAGAACAACAGATGCTGGTGCAGTGGTGGAATTCCTAAAAAAGGAATGCTTTTACGCTGTTGGTGGGAGTGTAAATTAGTTCAACCATTGTGGAAGACAGTCTGGTGACTCCTCAAAGACCTAGAGGCAGAAATACCATTTGACCCAGCAATCCCATTACTGAGTATATACCCAAAGGAATATAAATTATTATATTATAAAGATACTTGGCTATATATATTCATTACAGTACTAGTCACAATAACTGAGACATGGAATCAACCTAAATGCCCACCAATGATAAATTGGATAAAGAAAATGTGGTACATACACACTATGGAATACTATGCAGCCATAAAAAGGAATGAGATTATGTCCTTTGCAGGAACATGGATGGAATTGGAAGGGATTATCCTCAGCAAACTAACGCAGGAACAGAAAACCAAACACCACATGTTCTCACTTGGAAGTCGGAGCTGAATGATGAGAACACATGGACACATGAATGAGAACAACACACACTGGGGCCTGTCGGAGGGTAGATTCAGGGGAGGGAGAGCATCAATCAGAATAGCTAATGGATGCTGGGCTTAATACCTAGGTGATGGGATAATCTGTGCAGCAAACCATCATGGCACACATTTACCTATATAACAAACCTGCACATCCTGCACACATACCCCTAAACTTAAAAGTCAAAGAAAAATAAAAACTTTTTTCTTCTATCGCACTGTATTTTGTACTTCCTTAACTAACCTCTATCTCTCCCCAACCTATACATTCTTCCCAGCTTCTGATATCTACAATTCTATTCTCTACCTTTGTGAGATCAACTTTTCTAGCTCCCACTTATGGGTAAGAACATATATTTGTCTTCTGTGCCAGCCTTATATTACTTAACATAATTACCTCCAGTTCTATTCATCTTACTGCAAATGATATTTCATTCTTTTTATGGCCAAATGGTAATCTACTCTGTGTGTGTGTGTGTGTGTATATGTGTGTGTGTGTGTGTGTATGTATCACATTTTCTCTGTCCATTCCTCTGCTGATAGACATTTAAGTTGAATCCGTATCTTTGATATTGTGAATAGTACCACAATAAACATGAAAATACAGGTAAGCCTTTGGTATGCTGATTCCTTTTCTTTTCAATAAATAGCTAGTAGTGGGATTTCTTGATCATATAGTAGTTCTATTTTTAGTTTATTTTCTTCACACTATTTTTCATGACTGTGATCATTTACATTTCTACCAACAGTGTATAAAAAATCCCTTTTTTTCCACATCCTTGCCAGCATCTGTCATTTTTTGTCTTTTTATTAATAGTCATTCTAACTGGGGTGAGATGATACCTCATTGTGGTTTTGACTTGCATTTCCCTGATGACCAGTGATATTGAGCTTCTTTTCATATGCCCCAGCAGGAGATTTTTTTAAAAATCCAATTATAAGCAGGATTTGTCATGAGAATAGATGGATTCTACCAATGTAACTTAACACATTCACAGATCAAAGGGGAAAAATTATATTAGGATATCAGTACATTTGGGAAGGGGCTATTAGCACTATAGGGTTGTGGGAAACAGAATCAGGAACTTAGTTGTAGTAAAGAAAATTGGTGAAAATAAGTCACTTCTTAAAAAAAAATTACTACTGACATTTTTATCTTGATGTAAGCTCTTTCCTATAATAAATGAATAGGCAGCTGCTATTGTAATCAAACTCATCATTACTTTCTGTGTTCTCTTATTACACTAGCATTATCATTCATATGTATTCTATAGGTCTTTTTCAGCCCTTGTCTTCACACATACTCCCTCCTCAAAACACACATTTATACACTAGATCTCCTGAGATAGCCAAATACTTAGGAGATCTCAGCTGGGTCACCAGATTAATCTTCCAGGCTACTGTGCCTCCTGCCCCCACAGTTAAACCGCATATATGGATTGAAAAGTCCCCCTAGCTTTCTGTGTCTGGTCTCAGATATCAGGAGTTCAGATAAAAGAAAAACCTTTTTAAAGTGGCCAAAAAAAAAAAAAAAAAAAAAAAGTGAGCAAACTACTCCACTGCAATGCCCTTCTAAATGCGTAATAACAAATTAATAATAGTATTTGCCAGCATATCACAGTGCATTATAATTTACAAATTAAGTCCACATTCATTATCTCATTTGGTCTTCACAATATTTCTATATGCACTAGGGGTTATTATCCCCATTTATAGGTGAAGAAGCTGAGGTTCAGTGTCATGGTAAAGGTCACTCAATTACATAAGGCAGAACCATCATTATTGTTCATATTTTTTCTAAACTAAATTTATCTGAGACTGCAGTTACAAAATCTCCATAGTTGCTACTGATTAACCCACAAAATTAACTTGTAAATTTACACCTATAACAAAGTCAAAGTAATACAAAGTTATAAAGCAAGGGACTAAAGGAAGTGGAGATAAGGCAAAGGTAGTAGAAGAGATGAGGAGTATAGTTAACTATGTGAAAAAAGATATACATCAGGAAGTCAGCAGGGGGCTACTAAAACCTTTATATAAAACTAAAAGGGATAATTTCAAAAACAAAAAAAAAAATATATACCCAATCTTACACAGAAATAGGGATATGAAAAAAGTCCAAAATAAAACATAGCAAATCAAATTCCCCAGTAAATATTAAATGATACAATCACAAGCAGGATTCTATTAATGTAATAGAGAAGGTGAAAAACTATATTGTGATATCAATATATCTGGGAAGAGAAGAAGCATATATTCAATAACCAGATATAATTTTTTAAAACTCAAAACTAGGAACAGAAAGTAACATATTGGACTTTAATAAACTTACCCTACCATATTAGTTATCTATTCTTGCATAATACATTACTCCAAAATTAATTGACTTAAAACAAACATTTATTATCTCTTAGTTTCCATGGGCTACGAATCTAGGAATGGCCTAGCTGGGTCATTCCAGCTTAGGGTCTCTCATGAGATTGCAATCAAGAATGTCAGTGGAAGCTACAGTCTTCTGAAGACTTAAATGAGGATGAAAGAACTGCTTCCAAGATGGTCTGCTCACATGGCTGTTGGCTGGAAGCTTCAGTTTCTCACCACATGGGCCTCTCCATAGGGATCCTTGTGACATGACAGCCAACTTCATCCAGAGCAAGCAAAACAAGGGAGAAGTCACCATGCCATTTATGGCATGCCCTCAGAAATGACACATCATCAGTTCTACTATATTCTATTGACCACACAAACTCTGGCACAAACTGGGAAGGGACTACACAAAGGCATAAATACAAGGGTATAGAGATTATTGGGGGTCAGTTGGAGGCTGGCTGCCACACCTATCTATCTAAAATTTACAGTGAAAGTCATCCCCTACCCAACATCATAATACAAGGAAAATAAATTAGAAATAAGGACTGAAAGTTATAAAATTAGCATTACATGCAAATAAAAGGACTATAAAATATAGAGTATTGCATGATATTCATGAGAATAAATTCTGAGGCCAGCCCAAATAAGTTTAAATCTTGATTTTGCTATTTACTGTGTGAATTTGGGCAAGGTATTTTACTTTTCTGTACAGTATTTTCTTTACCTGTAGAATAAGGTCTTAGTAATACCTTCTCGTAGTGATTTTCTGAGAAGCAAAGGAGTTAATACATATAATGTGCCTAGTACTGATCCTGGTTTGCAGAAAGTGACCAATATTGTTACTCTTATTTTCAATTATGAAAAAATTCTAAGAATCCAGGAAAGTTGTTAGGATAAGACCAGAGAAAATAATATTTCTAAAACTAGCAAGGTTCAATTCAAAAAAAATTTAAATAAAGATTGCATTCCAAATATCAAAATATAAAATAATTATAAATCAAACAATGTATGTCAATTTCTTCATAGCTAAAATTATTAAAGAACAGGAAGTAATGCTTAAATCAATGGAGAGTTATGCCATGTTAATGGCAAGGAAGACTGTTATAAAGATGCCAATTCTATCCAAATTTACAAATGCAATGTAATAAAAGTTTCAACAGGTTCAATCTTCATTTATTAAACATTTAATTGAGATCCTACAGCATCACAGTCACTCCTCTAAGTACTGAGGGTAGTGAATAAGACTAGATATATTCCTACCTCATGAGGCTACCCTCCAAAGAAGTGCATCTTGGTCTAAGTTATTTTGGTGGAAAGTAATAAATCCACTCAAACCAGATTAAGAGACAAGTAGAGTGGGGAAGGGGAGTGAATTATTACAAGAATGTAGAAATATTTTGAAAAACCCAAGAGCCAGAACTCTAGTGAGAGCATGCAAGAACCAACACTGTACTGAGAGATCTAGGCATTCTCAGTAGCCATGATGAGTCTCTCCATCTCTCCTTCTCTATGAAGTGTCTCTTTCATCCATTTATTCATTCATTCAATTAAGTTTCCCAAGCACCTCTTAGGTGTCATGAAAAGTTCTCACCATTTCAAGAGAGTTGCCTCTGGTCTCATGGAGCTTACGTTCTGGTGGATAAAGACTGGTAGTAAACAAATTTAAGAAAAATAAAACATCAGATTGTGATAAATGCTATAATTGAGAATTACTTTAAATTGATTTTTCAACAAAATTTAAATATATATGACAGAGGACATCAAACAATATGAAGAGATGCAATAAAATTGTAGAAGATATTTGCAGTGTATATGTTAAAGAATACACACGAAACATTTTCAAATTACTAAGAAAAGATAAACAACAGGAAATAGGTGGCCGAAAGACATGTCTAGGCAATTCAAAGAAGATGAAACCCTTGTGGCAAATAAGCATGAATAGATTCTCAGCTTCATGAGTAATCAACAAAATTATGATTTAAGACATACATATGCAACCAGAATATTGATTAAAAAATAAAGCTGATGGAGGCCGAGACGGGCGGATCACAAGGTCAGGAGGTCGAGACCATCCTGGCTAATACAGTGAAACCCCGTCTCTACTAAAAAATACAAAAAACTAGCCGGGCGAGGTGGCGGGCGCCTGTAGTCCCAGCTACTCGGGAGGCTGAGGCAGGAGAATGGCGTAAACCCGGGAGGCAGAGCTTGCAGTGAGCTGAGATCCAGCCACTGCACTCCAGCCTGGGCGACAGAGCGAGACTCTGTCTCAAAAAAAAAAAAAAAAAAAAAAGAAACTTTCATACTGAGACTAGTACAAATTTGTACAGCTATTTTGGAAAATCAGTTGGCAATGTGTAGCAAAATTGAAAATGCACTTATACATAATCTAGCAGAACATAACTTTCAGAAGATACGTCCAATAACACATGTACCAAGAAATTTAACAAACATTTTTGGTTAGCAAATAATTGGAAATAAAATGCATGGAAAGAAAAGACTAATATTAAAACATAATATAGTCATACAATGAAATATATACAGATAAAGAGAATTAAGTAAATCCATTCAAATAAAACTCAAGAAAAGCAAACTGTTGAATAGTTGAATTAAAAACAAAACAAACATCTAGTTGCGGGATGATAAGAATGCAGTGATTTCATTCACTTAAATTAAGAAATCATACAGAGATACTATATATTGTTTGGGTGCATTTATATTTACATAATAGGGTGAAAATGCCAAATGACAAGTATAGAACACATTTGCCTAAGAATGCAGTGATTCTTGAAGGAGTCCAGCTGATGTAGAGCTGCAATTTAGACAGGTGAGGAGGGATGTGGGAGGACTGCCACCTGTGAAAGGCATAGAACTGAGACTGAGACCCAAAGCAGCATAGCTTTATTTGTTCCATGGGCCATTAATGTGTCTCAACAGAGGGAAGGGGAGAACAGAGGGAAATGGGGTTGGAAAGGAAGGTATGTGGAATAATTGTCGGAGTCTTTGACCAGGCCAAGCACTCTCACCTTACCTTGCAGACAATGGGGGATCATAGACATTTTTCAGCTAGCACTGATATAATACAAGTCATTTTAAGGAGATTGATATGAAAACTGGGTGAAGGGTAGATTAAATAATTTAAAGGTACTTGTCATTTAAAAGCTAGTGCAGCAGCCCAGATACAAAGTAGTAAGGGTTCTGAATTCAAATGTTTATAATCAGAATGGAAAGGAACAGATGAATGCATTATCATAAAGACTGTGATAAAACCTGGTAACTGAGAAGAAAAGGGTGTTGCTATAGACTGAATGTTTATGTCCCGCTCTACCACTAAATTCATATGTTGAAGATCTTACCCCAATGTGATGGTATTTGGAGATGGGACATCTGGGAGATAATTAGGGTTAGATAAGATCACGAGGGGCGTAATGGGATTTAGTGCCCTTATAAGGAGTCACCAGAGAACTCTCTCTCCACCGCCCCCAGCAGCCATAAAGAAAAGGTCACATGAATACACAGTGAAGTAGCAGCTACCTACCAGCTAAGAAAAGAGGCCTCAGAATGAAACCTACATTGCCAGAATCTTGATCTTAGACTTCCCAGCCTGCATAACTCTGAGAAATACATTTCTGTTGTTTAAGCCACACAGTCTATGGTATTTTGTTATGGCAAGCAGAGCTGGCTATGACAGATGGGGTCAAAGATAAAACTCTAATTTTCAATCTGGATTCACATGAAAATGATAATAACTCTGATATATAGGAAGATAAGGAGGGAATGTAGTTTGGGGAAAGACCAACCTAAATCCACATAATTTAGCTCAACTAACTGTTCCTATGATATGCAAATTAAATTGGTATACATGTCTTGTGTATAATAAAAATTATTGAGTATAAAATGAGAAATCGATGAGTATATCTCCATAGGATGATCACACCATGATTTTACACTTCAGAAAATACGATTAGCAAAACTGTAAGAATATAAGAAATCATTAAGAACTCTGCTAGTAGTTTATGTTTGAGTATGTGTTTCTATTTATTCTTTAATGATGTTGGTAATGAGATTGTCAAACACTTTTACTGCCAGGATTTACAGCATTATGTATGAATTGCTGAGAATTTTTTATTATGACATGCCAGCCTCATATAATAAAGAGGAAACTACTTAATGACCAGTCAAACCAAGGAGGTTTTCACTGTAAACTTAAAATGATAAAACAATCATAAGTGGTTTTCCTTAAGTAATCACCCAAGTGTTGTTCTGATGCCACACCAAATCTTCAAGATTATCTTTTTTTCTACAACTAGGTTCATGTTGTGTGGGGTGGGTCTTGATTAGTAGAAGGCTACACGATAGCAGTCCATGTAAAAATTTGTCTTCTAGTATCAACATAACCAAACCTGTGCATGAGCTTCAGTAATTTCCATTTAGAATTAAGTATTTGGAATAAATAACTTTCTCCTAATGGCTTTCACAGGTGTTTTATCAAAACCAACACCATTTTCTTTATTCAGTCTGTAGTGGATATTTGTAGTGGAAAGTTGAAACAAAGTTAGGTAGAATCTTTTGTTATTCAAAAAAAGGTAAGAAACAACAAAAACTATTGTTAACACAATCAACAGTAGCCTGAAATTGTTTTCTAGAAGTTAAAAAGGAAAGGATAAAAAAACAAAAAAGCCAAACCAGAGATTTCATGCTACATCCAGTGGAATATAATTCAACATAATTCAATGGAAAACCTGCTATGTAACTAGACTGCAATAATCCAAAACAACCCCAGGTAATTAAAACTTTCAGTAGTTCAAGAGCACTATTTTAATTTAGGTATCTCCAGAAGCTGACTGAGACTATGCAAATGTTTATTTGGAAGGTGATTCCAAAAGCCACTAGTAAAGTGAAATAAATGCATCAGAATGGTGGGAGAGCTTTTTGCAAAACGGATTGCTATGTCCCACCCTCAGAGTTTCCGAGTCAGTAGATCTGAGTTAGCTCTGAAAATATGCATTCCTAGGAAGTTCCCAGGTGATGGTGATGCTGATGCTGGATTTGAGGGACCAGGATTTGAGAATATCTACTTTAAAACAATCTGGGCATCAATTCTTTCTCCCGATGCCCTGTTCTCTCAGTATTTCATTCTGGTAACACCTTTTATTTCTCTCTATCTTAGCATACTTACCACTCTGCATTGTAATGTTCTCTTTAGTGCTGTCTCTCTGAATAGATTCTGAGATTTTGAGGACAAGGAAACTGCCTTTCATGTCTATTATTCAGTGACTGGCATAAATTATATACTGTATAAATATTGGACAAGGAAAGGAAAAGAAAGTCACAGGAAAAAGAGAAGGAAGCAGAAAAAAGTGGGGAAGGAGAGGGAAAGAGAGGTAGTGAGAATAGAAACTGTGCTAATGACTTTAAATCCTTGATAGCTCAGTGTCTTATTTGAGTTCTCCAGGAAGTGGAGGTTGGGTCACAGACTGAATGCATCTAGATTTAAGAAGGGCAGGGATTCCCACATTGGACAGAGCAGGTGACACAGGGAAAGCAAACGATAAAGGATGCATTATTAAGGCAGCAATCATAGTACATGACTGAAATGGGTGATGGGGGAAGTTCTAGAAGACAGTGTACAAACTCAGGCCTCCTAGCAAAGGGTTGAGGAAGCTGGAGTATTGTTGCCCCCACATCTATCAGTCATTGGTTAGGGACTGTCCTCTGGAGTACTTTAATTTTTAGGTACTTCCACCCTGCTGTGCAAAGGTCCTGGATGTTGAAAGTAGGCTGGCATGGGTGAAAATGGTAAGGGGATCCCAAGAGATGGATGAAGGACTGACGGTATCTGCTATACTCAGTGACCAAAGAGAAATTTTCTTTAAGTTATGTCCAAGAAAGAAGATGGGTTAGAGTATGAAAACTTGGTACATGAATTAATATATTTTTAAGCTTTTCTGTTAGAAAAATTTATTTTACAAGAGTAAGTCCAAAGAAAATTTAAGAAGAGACACTATCACGAAAGAATTACCAATATCAAACTTCCTTAGATGCAGTCAATTGTTGGATTAAATCACCTTGAAGGAAATAATAATGTAAAACAAACAAAAAAGAAAGCATAGTTTTATAGCCCATGGAGGGGTCTAGAGAGGCAGGGAGGTTCTTCCTGATTCTCTGTGGTCCTTAGCAAGGAACTATTAAGTAAAATAAAAGTAACATCCTGCAGCGTCCTTTTTCAAAGAAAAGCTAGTCAAGGTGATTGTAAAGTAATCTATGAAAGTATTCTCCTGGTACTTATTAAGTCCTTATAAATTCTTTACCGTAAGCCATGAGTATGTTGCATTTGGTAAAGCAATATTTTTTGCTAACTTAAAAGCATTGTTTTTGATGTTACATAAATTCAGAAATAATACACAAACAGTTGCACTTTTTTCATTTTTAACTATTTGCAATCATTTCTGAGCTCTGTTAATATAATCACCTTCACATAGAGTTTAACATGTCATTCACTAAGCATTCTGTAAACCCTTTTATGAGCAAGGTATAGGGTTAAGAATTAGGTGTGGCACAATGAAGAAAATACAGTGCCTGCTTTCAAGAATTTACAACCTAATAAAGAAGATATGATGGATGTGTACAAAAATTAAGATTGCTAGGTGACATCAAAGGAAATAGTCTATGGAAAGTTAGAGAGGGGAAAGTTTACTTCATGTTATGGAAGATAAGATCTCGTGGGTCAGATGGCATTTGAAAAAAGCCCAAAGGCACTTGCAGAATTTGGAAATGTAAAGGAGAGAATAGCATTCCGTGAATATAAGAAAGGAGAAAGAGAAGGTAGCAAAATAACTTGGATGATTCACAAATATGAAAATAGAGTTCAATTTGACTGCTGCACGGAGCATATACACAGGAAGGAATATCAGAGTCAGAAGCACGTTTGTAAAAGACAATAAAAGTTTTAGATCTGTCTTGTCTATAACAGTAGCCATTAGCCGCACATGACTATTGAGCACTTGCAGATAAAAATGTGTTTCATGGTTATATACCCAAATGAATAGAAATCATTCTACCACAAAGATACATGCACGTGTATGTTCATCACAGCACTATTCACAATATCAAAGACATGGAGTCAACCGAGATGCTCATCAACAGTAGACAGGATAAAGAAATGTACAGATACACCATGGAATACTATGCAGCCATAAAGAATAATGAAATCATATCTTTTGAAGAAACATGAATGGAGCTGGAGCCATTACCCTAAGCAAATTAACACAGGAACAAAACTAAATACCACATGTTCTCACCTATAAATGGGAACTAAACATTGAGTTACACATGGACACAAAGAAGGGAATAATAAACCCTGGAGCCTACTTGAGTGTGGAGAGAGAGGGGAAGGTGAGGACTGAAAAACTATATTGGATATTAGGCTGATTCCATGGGTGACAAATTTTTTTGTATACTAAATCCCCACACAATCTACCCATGTAACAAACCTGCATATGTACCCCTTGAACCTAAAAGCTGGAAAGAAAAAAAAGTGAAAGAATCACTATGAAATAATACATTATTTTAAGATGATAAATTTTACAACTTAGATAAGATACACAAATGCCCTGAAAAATATAATTTCCAAAACTATCTAAAGATGAAATGGAAAAATCTGAATACCCTATATCTATTTTTAAAAGTTAGGTCAGCCAGAGAGAAAGGGTGGGTTACTCACAAAAGGAAGCCCATCAGACTAACAGTGGATCACTCTGAAGAAATCCTACAAGCCAGAAGAGAGTGGGGGCCAATATTCAACATTCTTAAAGATAAGAATTTTCAACCCAGAATTTCATATCCAGCCAAACTAAGCTTCATAAGTGAAGGAGAAATAAAATCCTTTAGAGACAATCAAATGCTGAGAGATT
This sequence comes from Macaca mulatta, assembly GCF_049350105.2. Taxonomy (NCBI): domain Eukaryota; kingdom Metazoa; phylum Chordata; class Mammalia; order Primates; family Cercopithecidae; genus Macaca; species Macaca mulatta. Next base: position 109,437,294 of record NC_133409.1, read on the forward strand.
TTGTCACCACCAGGCCTGCCTTACAAGAGCTCCTGAAGGAAGCACTAAACATAGAAAGGAATAACCAGTATCAGCCACTAAAAATCAGGCCAAATTATAAAGACCATCAACACTTAGATGCAATCAATTGGCAAACCAAATCCAGCAGCACATAAGATTATCCACCATGATCAAGTCGGCTTCATCCCTGGGATGTAAGCATGGTTCAATATGCGCAAATCAATAAATGTAATCCATCACATAAAAAAACAAATGACAAGAAACTGCATCAACTAACAGGCAAAATAACCAGCTAGCATTATAGTGGCAGGATCAAATTCACACATAACAATATTAACCTTAAATGTAAATCGGCTAAATGCCTAAATTAAAAGACACAGGCTGGCAAATTGGATAAAGACTCAAGATCCATTGGTGTGCTGTATTCAGGAGACCCATCTCACCTGCAAAGACACATATCGGCTCAAAGAAATGGAGGAATATTTACCAAGCAACTGGAAAGCAAAAAAGAGCAGGGTGTGCAATCCTAGCCTCTGACAAAACAGACTTTAAACCAACAAACATCAAAAGAGACAAAGAAGGGCATTACACAGTTGTAAACAGATCAATGTAACGAGAAGAGCTAACTCTCCTAAATATAAATGCACCAGATACAGGAGAACCCAGATTCAAGCAAGTTCTTAGAGACCTACAAAGAGACTTAGAATCTTACACAATAATAGTGAGATACTTAAACACCCCACTGTCAATACTAGATAGATCAATGAGACAGAAAATTAGCAAGGATATTCAGGAGTTGAACTCAGCTATGGACCAAGTGGAACTAGTAGACATCTACAGAACTCTCCACCCGAAATCAACAGAATATACATTCTTCTCAGCACCACATCGCACTTATTCCAAAATTGACCACATAATTGGAAGTAAAACACTCCTCAGCAAATGCAAAGGAACAGAAATTATAACAAACAGTCTCTCAGACCACAGTGAAATCAAATTACAACTCAGGATTAAGAAACTCACTCACAATCCCACAATTACATGGAAACAGAACAACCTGCTCCTGAATGACTGCTAGGTAAAAAGCAAAATTAAGGCAGAAATAAGTTCTTTGAAACCAATGAGAACAAAGATACAACATACCAGAATCTCTGGGACACAGCTAGAGCAGTGTTTAGAGGGAAATTTATAGCACTCAATGCCCACAAAAGAAAGCAAGAAAGATCTAAAATTGTCACCCTAACATCACAATTAAAAGAACTAGAGAAGCAAGAGCAAACAAATTCAAAAGCTTGCAGAAGAGAAGAAATAACTAAGATCAGAGCAGAGCTGAAGGAGATAGAGACATAAAAGAAACCCTTCAAAAAAAAAAAAAAAAAAGCAATCAATGAATCCAGGAACCGGTTTTCTGAAAAGAACAACAACATAGATAGACCTCTAGCCAGACGAATAAAGAAGAAAAGAGAGAAGAATTAAATAGATGCAATAAAAAATGATAAAGGGATATCACCACTGATCCCACAGAAATACAAACTATCAGGGAATACTATAAACACCTCTATGTAAATAAACAATAAAATCTAGACAGAATGGATAAATTCCTGGACACAAACACAATCCCCAAGTCTAAACCAGGAGGAATTCGAATCCCTGAACAGACCAATAACAAATTCTGAAATTGAGGCAGTAATTAATAGCCTACCAACCAAAGTAAGTCCAGGACCAGATGGATTCGCAGCTGAATTCTACCAGAGGTACAAAGAGTAGCTGGTACCATTCCTTCTGAAACTATTCCAAAGAATAGAAAAAGAGGGAATACTCCCTAATTCATTTTATGAGGTCAGCATCATCCTGATGAAAAAAAAAACTGGCAGAGACACAACAAAAAGAGAAAACTTCAGGTCAATATCCCTGATGAAAATTGATGCAAAAATCCTCAATAAAATACTGGCAAACCAAATCCAGTAGCACATCAAAAAACTTATCTACCATGATCAAGTCGGCTTCATCCCTGGGATGCAAGGCTGGTTTAACATACACAAATAAACCTAATCCATCACATAAACAGAACCAATGACAAAAACCACATGATTATCTCAATAGATGCAAAAGTCCTTCAATAAAATTCTATACCCTTTCATGCTAAAAACTCTCAATAAACTAGGTTATATGGAATGTATCTCAAGATAATAAGAGCTATTTATAAGCTCACAGCCAATATCATACTGAATGGGCAAAAACTGGAAGCATTCCCTTTGAAAACTGGTACAAGACAAGGATACTCTCTCTCACTACTCCTATTCAACATAGTATTGGAAGATCTAGCCAGGGTAATCAGGCAAGAGAAAGAAATAAAAGTATTCAAATAGAAAGAGAGGAAGTCAAATTGTCTCTGTTTGCAGATGACATGATTGTATATGTAGAAAACCCTATCGTCTCAGCCTAAAATCTCCTTAAGCTTTGATAAGCAACTTTGGCAAAGTTTCAGGATACAAAACTCAATGTGCAAAAATCACAAATATTCTCATGCACCAATAACAGACAAACAGAGCCAAATCATGAGTGAACTCCCATTCACAATTGCTACAAAGAGAATAAAATATCTAGGAATAAAATTTACAAGGTATTTGAAGGACCTCTTCAAGGAGAAGTACAAACAACTGTTCAAGGAAATAAGAGAAGATACAAACAAATGGGAAACTTTCATGCTCATGAATCAGAAGAATCAATATTGTGAAAATAGTCAGACTGCCCAAAGCAATTTATAGATTCAATGCTATCCCCATCAAGCTACCATTGACTTTCTTCACAGAATTAGAAAAAACTACTATAAATTTCACATGGAACCAAAAAAGAGCCTGCATAGCCAAAACAATTCTAAGCAAAAAGAACAAAGCTGAAGGCATAATGCTAACCTGACTTCAAACCATACTACAAGGCTACAGTAACCAAAAGAGCATAGTACTGTTAGCAAAACAGATATGTAGACCAATGGAACAGAACAGAGGCCTCAGAAATAACACCACACATCTACAACATCTGACCTTTGACAAACCTGACAAACACAAGCAATGAGGAAAGAATTCCCTATTTAATAAATTGTGTTAGGAAAACTGGTTAGCCATATGCAGAAAACTGAAACTGGACCCCTTCCTTACACCTTATGCAAAAATTAACTCAAGATGGATTAAAGACATAAATGGAAGACCTAAAGCCCTAGAACAAAACCTAAGCAGTACCATTCAGGACACAGGCATGGCCAAAGACTTCATGACTGAAACACCAAAAGCAATGGCAATAGCCAAAATTGACAATTGGGGTCTAATTAAACAAAAGAGCTTCTGCACAGCAAAGCAAACAATCATGTGAGTGAACAGGCAACCTACAGAATGGGAGAAAATTTTTGCAATCTATTCATCTGACAAAGGGCTACTATTCAGAATCTACAAAGAACATAAACAAATTTACAAGAGAAAACAACCCCATCAAAAAGTGGGCAAAAGATATGAACAGACACTTCTCAAAAGAAGTCATTTATGATTTGGCTCTCTGTCTGTTACTGGTGTATACGAATGCTTGTGATTTTTGCACATTAATTTTGTATCCTGAGACTTTGCTGAAGTTGCTTATCAGCTTAAGGAGATTTTGGGCTGAGACAATGGGATTTTCTAAATATAAAATCATGTCATCTGCAAACAGGGACAATTTGACTTCTTCATTTCCTAACTGAATACACTTTATTTCTTTCTCTTGCCTGACTGCCCTAGCCAGAACTTCCAACACTATGTTGAATAGGAGTGGTGAGAGAGGGCATCCCTGTCTTGTGCCAGTTTTCAAAGGGAATTTTTCCATTTTTTGCCCATTCAGTATGATATTGGCTGTGGGTTTGTCATAAATAGCTCTTATGATTTTGAGGTACGTTCCATCAATACCGAATTTATTGAGCGTTTTTAGCATGAAGGGCTGTTGAATTTTGTCAAAAGCCTTTTCTGCATCTATTGAGATAATCATGTGGTTCTTGTCTTTGGTTCTGTTTATATGCTGGATTATGTTTATTGATTTGCGAATGTTGAAGCAGCCTTGCATCCCAGGGATGAAGCCCACTTGATCATGGTGGATAAGCTTTTTGATGTGCTGCTGAATCCAGTTTGCCAGTATTTTATTGAGGATTTTTGCATCGATGTTCATCAGGGATATTGGTCTAAAATTCTCTTTTTTTGTTGTGTCTCTGCCAGGCTTTGGTATCAGGATGATGTTGGCCTCATAAAATGAGTTAGGGAGGATTCCCTCTTTTTCTATTGATTGGAATAGTTTCAGAAGGAATGGTATCAGCTCCTCCTTGTACCTCTGGTAGAATTCAGCTGTGAATCCATCTGGTCCTGGACTTTTTTTGGTTGGTAGGCTATTAATTATTGCCTCAATTTCAGAGCCTGCTATTGGTCTATTCAGGGATTCAACTTCTTCCTGGCTTAGTCTTGGGAGAGTGTAAGTGTCCAGGAAATTATCCATTTCTTCTAGATTTTCTAGTTTATTTGCGTAGAGGTGTTTATAGTATTCTCTGATGGTAGTTTGTATTTCTGTGGGGTCGGTGGTGATATCCCCTTTATCATTTTTTATTGCGTCTATTTGATTCTTCTCTCTTTTCTTCTTTATTAGTCTTGCTAGCGGTCTGTCGCTTCAAAGAGAATAAAATACCTAGGAATCCACCTTACAAGGGATGTAAAGGACCTCTTCAAGGAGAACTACAAACCACTGCTCAGTGAAATAAAAGAGGACACAAACAAATGGAAGAACATACCATGCTCATGGATAGGAAGAACCAATATCGTGAAAATAGCCATACTGCCCAAGGTTATTTATAGATTCAATGCCATCCCCATCAAGCTACCAATGAGTTTCTTCACAGAATTGGAAAAAACTGCTTTAAAGTTCATATGGAACCAAAAAAGAGCCCGCATCTCCAAGACAATCCTAAGTCAAAAGAACAAAGCTGGAGGCATCACGCTACCTGACTTCAAACTATACTACAAGGCTACAGTAACCAAAACAGCATGGTACTGGTACCAAAACAGACATATAGACCAATGGAACAGAACAGAGTCCTCAGAAATAATACCACACATCTACAGCCATCTGATCTTTGACAAACCTGAGAGAAACAAGAAATGGGGAAAGGATTCCCTATTTAATAAATGGTGCTGGGAAAATTGGCTAGCCATAAGTAGAAAGCTGAAACTGGATCCTTTCCTTACTCCTTATACGAAAATTAATTCAAGATGGATTAGAGACTTCAATGTTAGACCTAATACCATAAAAACCCTAGAGGAAAACCTAGGTAGTACCATTCAGGACATAGGCATGGGCAAAGATTTCATGTCTAAAACACCAAAAGCAACGGCAGCAAAAGCCAAAATTGACAAATGGGATCTCATTAAACTAAAGAGCTTCTGCACAGCAAAAGAAACTACCATCAGAGTGAACAGGCAACCTACAGAATGGGAGAAAATTTTTGCAATCTACTCATCTGACAAAGGGCTAATATCCAGAACCTACAAAGAACTCAAACAAATTTACAAGAAAAAAACAAACAACCCCATCAAAAAGTGGGCAAAGGATATGAACAGACATTTCTCAAAAGAAGACATTCATACAGCCAACAGACACATGAAAAAATGCTCATCATCACTGGCCATCAGAGAAATGCAAATCAAAACCACAATGAGATACCATCTCACACCAGTTAGAATGGCGATCATTAAAAAGTCAGGAAACAACAGGTGCTGGAGAGGATGTGGAGAAATAGGAACACTTTTACACTGTTGGTGGGATTGTAAACTAGTTCAACCATTATGGAAAACAGTATGGCGATTCCTCAAGGATCTAGAACTAGATGTACCATATGACCCAGCCATCCCATTACTGGGGATATACCCAAAGGATTATAAATCATGCTGCTATAAAGACACATGCACACATATGTTTATTGTGGCACTATTCACAATAGCAAAGACTTGGAATCAACCCAAATGTCCATCAGTGACAGACTGGATGAAGAAAATGTGGCACATATACACCATGCAATACTATGCAGCCATAAAAAAGGAAGAGTTTGTGTCCTTTGTAGGGACATGGATGCAGCTGGAAACCATCATTCTTAGCAAACTATCACAAGAACAGAAAACCAAATACTGCATGTTCTCACTCATAGGTGGAAACTGAACAATGAGATCACTTGGACTCGGGAAGGGGAACATCACACACTGGGGCCTATCATGGGGAGGGGGGAGGGGGGAGGGGGGAGGGATTGCATTGGGAGTTATACCTGATGTAAATGACGAGTTGATGGGTGCTGACGAGTTGATGGGTGCAGCACAGCAACATGGCACAAGTATACATATGTAAGAAACCTGCACGTTATGCACATGTACCCTAGAACTTAAAGTATAATAATAAAAAAATAAAAATAAAAAAAAGAAGACATTTATGCAGCCAACAAACATATGTAAAAAAGCTCATCAGTGGTCATTAGAGAAATGCCTATCAAAACTACAATGAGACACCATCTCACACCAGTTAGTATGGCAATCATTAAAAAGTCAAGAAACAAATGCCGGAGAGGATGTGCAGAAATAGAAATGCTTTTACACTGTTGGTGGGAGTGCAAAATTAGTTCAACCATTATGGAAAACAGTGTGACAATTCCTCAAGGATCTAGAATCAGAAATACCATTTGACACAGCAATCCCATTACTGGGTGTATACCCAAAGATGATAAATCATTTTACTGTAAAAACACATTCATACATACATTTATTGTGGCACTGTTCACGATAGCAAAGACTTGGAACCAACCCAAATGTCCATCAATGATAGACTGGATTAAGAAAATGTGGCATATATACACCATGGAATACTATGCAGCCATTAAAAAGCATGAGTTCATGTCCTTTGCAGGGAAATGGATGAAGCTGGAAACCATCATTCTCAGCAAACTAACACAAGAACAGAACACCAAACACCACATGTCCTCACTCATAAGTGGGAGTCGAACAATGAGAAAATATGGACACCAGGAAGGGAACATCACATACCAGGGCCTGCCAGGGGGTGAGAGGCTGGGGAGAGATAACATTAGGAGAATTATTTAATGTGGATGACGGGTTGATGGGTGCAGCAAACCACCATGGCCTGTGTATACCAATGTAACAAGCCTGCACGTTCTGCACATGTACCCCAGAACTTAAAGTATATATTAAAAAAAAAATTGGTCAAAAAAGAATTGATTAAAAAGCAAAGCCACAAAGAAAACTTCAGGCCTGATGGCTTTTCTGGTTAATCATATCAATTAAGAAAGCGAGCATACAAATCCCAGATGAAAAGAGAGGTGAGAACAGAGGAGGGAACACTTCCTAACTTTCACAAAAGCCTTAACAAAGTATTAGCAGATTGAATGCAGCAATAATTTGGTTATTTACTAGCAGGTTAAAAACCCATAAAAAATATAAAATGAATTAAGGAATATCTTAAAAGAATCTATATATATAATTTTCAAAGAAAAAAGTCATCAGGTAGGATTTATCCCAGAAAATAAAAGTTATAATGTAAAATGAGAAAGACTAGACTATTATGTCAAGGGATATTCATTTGGTGGATAAAAATGTAAAAATAAAAATGTGAAAAAGTGACTTCTATAAAGGCAGTATAATAATCAGTATGACAGGAAGGAGGGAGTTGTGTTTAGGATGGGGCACATAGTGGGCTTCTGAAATGACACAATTTTATTTCTGTTTTTTTACTTAGTACAGTTTGTCCAATAATAACTTATGAAGCGATACATTCAATTTGTGGGTTTTCATTTTCTGCATTTCATTTCAGAATTATAATTTTTGAAAAATAAAACACCATTTATAAAATAAAAATAAAATACTTAGAAATATATATTTCTAAGAACTCTACATTGAAAACTACATATATTTAGACATAGAAAATGAAACCAGAAAATGTTTCAATTATTTAGTAGAAAAAAAGTAACCTATCTCACAAATATTTTATATTGACATTTTGAAATGATATTTTGAATATATTGGTTTAAATAAAATACAGTACTTGCATTTTACTTTTTAAAAATGGCTATTACAAATTTTTTATCTTCAATTTCTTATTGAATTGACAAAATTATAATTTTTCAGGGTATGTGATGTTTTGATATATGTATGCATTGTAATTTATGATTCAATGTATGAATCAAGTTAATTAACATAGACATCACCTCACATGCTTTGTGTGCATGTGGCAAGAACATTTAAAACCTACTCTTAATAATTTTTAAACACACATTCTTATTCACTATAATCACCATGCTGTACAATAAATCCCCAGAACCTATTCCTCCCATCGAACTGAAACTTTATACCCTCTGACCATTATCTCTCCATTTCTCCCTCCACACAGCCTCTGATAACCACCATTCTATTCTCAAATTCTACGAGTTTGACTTTTTTAGATTCCACACATAAGTAAGATCATGCAGTGTTTGTCTTTCTGGTTTACTTCACTTAGCATAATATCCTCCAAGTTGCAGCTTGCATTGTATTCTATTTGGCAATGCTATTCTAAAACCAAGAGCTACAATGTTCATACTTTTTTCTGTAAGCAGTTAGAGGCTTTAGGACAAAGCACAAAAGACTGAGTGACACTATTAGAAATCTGTTTCGATATGATGATTCTTGTTTTAAAAAGGAGGGACTACGGGCAGAAAGAAGAAAAAAAAAAAAAGATGAGCTGATTTCATGAAGCAAGTAGAAGTTGGGTAAACAGAGGAGATAGATGTAAACGATGTTGGGAAGATAGAATTGGCAGTGCCGGGGAGCAGATCGGAAGTTACATGTATTTGATGCAGGAAAGGGTAGATGTCAAGCACAATGTCAAATTACTGGATATAATAACTGCAATAAATGTGCTGGTATTAATAAAAGAAGAAAAATGGAATAGGTTTAAAGATGAAAAGATGGGTTCAGCTTGGGACATATGAGTTTTAGGTATCCATGAGACATAGGTAGAATAGCCAAGTAGACAGAAAAGTGTGAGAACTTGAGAGACTTCCAAAAACCGTAAGGAAGACAAAAATAACAAATGACTTTTTTAATTACATTTTTTTGACTCAAAGAATGGAGCCTTCTTGCTCCTCTTAGATTTGGAGGCCACAGCTCCATATACTACCAAAAACATTACAACAAATTGTCAAATGTCATCAGGCAATGGTATCTGTAAAAGGAAGTTCAAGCTATGAAAAAGCATAAAATAAGGAAAAAACTCCTATTTCATTCAGCAGTTACTTTTACTGAGCTCCACTACAGATCAGGCACTGCATAGCATGCTGGAGAAATGCAGATGAATAAGGCATCACTCTGACATAGGAGCATTGAGTCACAGTTTTTTTCTCAGGTAAGACAAAATGTTAAGGAACGATGAAACTGGTATGAAAATGTGTCAAATCTTTACACGGTAAAGATCACAACCTCTGATAGAAACAATACTTGAGGCAGAATGGAGCAGATACTGTCTGAGTTTCAAGAATTAGCAGTGAGTTTCCACTGTGTGACTGTTTTTAGTGAGATAATAGACTTAACGTTTTTCAACATTCTGTATCATTGAGCTTCTCTTGTTTATAATGTTGATGTCCGAGAATTGTTTCTTTCCAAAATAGACAGTCTGTTTTGTGTTTTATGTGTGAAGCCATGTGTCTAATTTTAAAATACTATATCATTCCTATATTCAAAGATACCTATAGGAGCCTGCTTACAGCAGAGAAAACTACATGTTTCAAACTAGAAAATATCACATCCATTTACTAGGGAGACAAATGAAAACACCACATCAAATTCTCAAAGCATTATCTGGAATCATATCATGGTTCAGATGCAATTGCACAGAGGTTGGCCAGTGGCACTCTAACAACCATAAACATAACATTTTGATATATTTAGGGCAAGGGAAACAAGGACATTGAAGTCTTGATGGATCATTGTCTTCTCATGAAGTCTAACCCCTGTGTTAAAGGAATAGACAACAAACATTTTTCAAACAGAGATAGCAGAAAGTGTCCACAGTTTAAAAAATTGAATCGTTATAAACAGAAACTGTAATCATGTCTGACAGGGTTTGGAAGTACTGCACAATATTAAGCTTGAGCTCTGTCATTTCCACTGACCAAGGGCAACCACACAGCTTTTTCAGATCGCTATTGGTGGTTCTGGCAAAACACAATGTAAAATTATTTACCCAAAAAAAGGCACAAGTCTGAAAAAGTGTGAGTATGATGATTTCTTACTGTTGGTAAATTATGCAGTCACTTTAACTCACTTTTCTTCCAAAATATGGACAGAGAAGATAGACATGGATCCAAGATCCTTCTTTGTCAGAATCCTGACAATGTGTTCCAGGATATAACTATGCCATTGGAGAGAGAGTCGATAGCCAATCTTTAAGCTTGTAATTAACAAGCTTAAAGAAGAAATTACGACTGAAAGAACCTTTTAATAATAGAATAAATAATGATATGATACAGTGACATATCAAAGGAGTTCTTTCTCAGCAGAAAATTATTACTGCAATTTCCATTTTAATTTGAGCTGAACTATTATTTAGTAAAACTGTGTAGATTCTTAAAGACTATTAATTCAGATCTTCTAAGGTGTCAGTGAAATACACTATAACTTTTTTCCTCTTCATTTCTTCAGAAGCCCTGACAGTAGAATGAGTATCGAAAAATGACATTTTATGTCTCTTACAATGATTATAGAAAATCAAGGCATTGATCTTATCCTCATTCCACATTTCAATGATGGCATGGTTAATACCCCTTTCCCATTGTGACATTTTTTTAAGTTTAATGTCTGTACAATTAGAAAGCCATTTTGTTACATTAAATGCAAGACATTAATTTAAAAAGAGATAAAAATGTCTATATCCCATGCTTCTTAAATACCAGCTAGGAGAAAGTTACACTAGAAGTAAAGAGAATTTTAAAATTTTGATATAAAAATAGCTCTTTGGGATGGGAAAGCTAGCTAACCTTTACTGAATTCTTACTAAATTCCAGTACAATTAAGTGCTATGCATAGATAATACCATTTAATTCTCACTCTGCCTTATGGGATTCTAAAACAGGAATGCTGTAGATTTTCATGGCTAGAAATGTAGAGACCTAAGCAAACTCTAGTCCTCTGATCCCATGCTGTACACTTTCCTACCACCACCACTCCACCCCACTCCCCTCCAGGTTCCTGCCTCTCTGCCTTCTGAAATTTGCTTGACTGGTTGCTATGGCATAGACCACTAACACCCTGACACCTCTACAGAGAACAGAACACAAACACAAGGGGCAATAATAAACATGTACCTTTGTGATTCATGTGGAGAGAAAAGTACACTTTAAACGTATTCCTCTTGTTTTCGTTACACTAAGCTAAAAAGGAACATTTTGATGTTTTTTTGTTTTTGTTTTTGTTTTTGTTTTTTGCCATGGCTAATAATTGTTCTTATATATAAATAATCAGAATATAGTAGGAATGTAGCAGAAATACTTTGCAAAGATAGCAGGGTGAACCAAATGCTGCAGTTCATTGCAAAATTAGTGGAGCCAAAAAGGAATATAGTTACCTATTAAAAGTGTTTAAAAGAAAAAAAAAAGCTGAATTAAAAGTATTTAAAAGTATTGTTTACAAGCAATAGAAATCAAGCTGAGTGAGTTTAAGCAAAAAAGGTACTGGAGGGATGCTAAAGATTATTGGCTAATAAAAGAACAAATAAAACAAACTGAACTTGGGAAGATCAGAATCAAAAAATCTGATTCCTGGTGTTCTTTTTAAAAATATGCCAATGATGGCTATAAGTATATGAAAAGATGCTCAACATCACTATTCAATGGGAAAGACAACTCAAAACCACAAAGAAATACCACTTCCCACCCCCCGACCCACCAAAAAAAGAAAAAAATAAGTATTGGTAAGGATGTGAAGAAACTGGAATCCTTGTGCATTATGAGAATGAAAAATGATGCAGTCACTGTGGAAAAGAGTATGGCAGTTCCTTAAAAAATTAAACATAGAATTACTATATGACTCAGCAATTCTATTTCTGGGTATAAACTCCAAAGAATTAAAAGCAGTCTCTTGAACAGATATTTGTACAACAATGTTCATAGCAGCATTACTCACAATAGCCAAAATGTGGAAACAACCCTTATGTCCATCAACAGATGAACAAAATGTAACATATACTTAACAATGGAGTATTATTCAGTTGTAAAAAGTAGTGAAATTATGACACATGCTACAACATTGATGAACCTTAAAGACATTATGCTAATTGAAATAAGCTAGATAAAAAAGGATAAATGCTGCAAGACTTTTATATGGTACTTCATTTGTACGTGGTACTTAGAGTAGTTAAATTCACAGAGTCGGAAACTAGAATAGTGGTTCTGGGAGCTGGTGGGAGAGCAGCAAGGGGACTTACTGTTTCATGGGTACAGAGTTTCAGTTTGGGAGGATAGGAAAGTTCTGAAGATGAATGGTGATGGTTGCATAGCAAACAATATGAATGTGCCTACTGTCACTGAACTGTATACCCAGAAATGGTTAAAATGGTAAAGAGGTTTATGTTAGGTACTGCAATAACAAAAAAAGAAAATGAGAACAGAGAAAACATTACAGGATCTCTTCTTTATGGGGTTATCAGTTGCTGGAAGAGCAATTTCAGCAAGGAGGAAAGTCAAGTTCTGAAGGCATGGGATCAAGCAAAGGGTGCAGGGAAAGGGAAGGCAGTAGACAACACTGTTCATAAAAGACCTTGGTTATTGTAAAGGACTCTGGACTCTGAATTAATCATTTTATTTTAAACGTCAATGCATCCATGTAAGTGCATTTTTATGCAAAAAATATAATATTTGAAAAATGATATATTAGAACGATCATTGGACTTAGTCTTGAATGCTTGGATACAAACTCAGACTCACTCTTTAACCAGCCATAGAACCTGGAGGCTCAATTTGTTTATCTGCAAAATTAAGGTAATAGTTGTGCTCACGGAGAAAATGTAAAGATCAAATAAAATGATATATATGAACCTGCTGTAAACTAAGAAGTGCTATAGAATATAAGGTACCCTAATTGTAAGGATAAATTTAAAAATTTAAGAGACTTGAGGGAGGAGGTGAATCAATATGGTCAAATAGAACCCTCAAGCAATCATTGCCTTGCAGTAACACCAAAATGAGCAACTATCCTGGAGGGATGGCAGGGGAGAAGAAGCACCTTCATATGAACCAAAAGTCAGGTGTGTACAATCACAGTATCAGGTTTTAACATAAGTAACAAAGAAAGAGGTGTTGAAGAGGGTAGGAAGGACACTCTTTCATTGCTTATGCCACCTCTCCTCCAATCCCAGGCAAGACAGCACGAAGAATCTGTGTGCTTGCAGGAGAGAAAGTAAAGCAAGTGTGCTACACACAGTGGAACACTACACTGGACAGAATTCCACCAGTGATCACAGGGGAGTATTTAGACCAGGCTGGAGCCAAAGGGGAATCTTCCACCCAGCTAGAAGAACACAAGCCCTGGCCAGCTTTACCAGCAGCTGTAAGGTAGCCTACAGCCCTAAATAATTTTGAATGGCAGTCCGGTCAGAAGGATTGCAGCCCTTGGAAAGCCTGGGTGCTGTGCTGTTCTTGGAGGTAGTGAGTTTGAAGTGTGGCCCACTGCAACACCGGTTGTTGCAGCTATGGTAGTGCCTATGTCACCCCTACCACAACTTCAGGCAGTGCAGCATGGGGAAAAACTCCTTTTGCTTAAAGGAAGGAAGTATATATAGAAGGTTTTGTCTTGCAAATTGGATAACAGCTCAGCCACTGTATGATAAAGCACCAGACAAGTTCCTGAAGCCTCTGATTTCAGGCCTTTGCTCCTGAACAGGATCTCTAGATTCACCCCCGGGCCGGAAGGGAATCTACTGCCCTGGTAGGACAGACCCATTCCTAGCAGGGTTCACTACCTGTTGACCAAAGTGGCCTTGGAGCATGAATAAAAATCAGTAGCACCAGACAGTAATGGCAACAGGCATTGGCTCACCCAATTACTGTGCTCGTCTGGAAGGCCATGGACTTCAAGTGCAACCCAGCACTGGACCAGCTATAGTGGCCATGAGAGTGCCTGTGACACTACTTCCCCATCTCCAGGCAGCCCAGCACAGACAGACTCCTTTTTCTTGGAGGAAAAAAAGGGAGAAAGTGACAGACTTTGCCTGGGAACCCAGGAAATTCTCCCTTATCTTCACCATGTCCACCAAGGCTGTGTATCTAGGAATCTGCAAGAGTTGCAGCTTAGTGTGCCCACTAGTGCTAAAAGAGCTAGAGTGGCCACAGGTTTAGGTCACAATATTCAATCCCATTTGAATTCTTGGAAACTACTTTCAAGAAGGATGGGTACAAATAAGCACAGACTGCAAGGTTTGGAATAAATATTTAACTCCTCAATGCCCAGACATTAACAAACATCCACAAGCATCAACAACTTCCAGGAAAACATTGCCTCACCAAATGGACTGAATAAGGCACCAGTGACCAATCCTGGAGTGATAAAGATATATGACCTCTCAAATAGGGAATTCAAAATAGCCATCTTAAGGAAGCTCAGTGAACTTTAAGATAACACAAAGATAGAATTCAGAATTCTACCAGAGAAATTTAACAAGATTGAAATAATAAAATAAAGCAGAAATTTGGAGCTGAAAAATTGAACTGACAAACTAAAAAAATGCCACAGAATCCTCAGCAAAATTGATCAAGCAGAAGAAAGAATAAAGTGATTTCAAAGGCAGGATATATAAAAATACACACAGAAGAAAAAAAAAGAATAAAGTAAACATAGAAGATCTATAAAATAGCCTCCAAAGGGCAAAACTAAAAGTTATTTGCTTAAAGAGAATGTATATAACAATATTGGGGTACATATTTTATTTAAAAAATAACTTTCCAAGCATTTCTTTCCAAGCCTAAAGAAAAATATTACTATCCAAGTACAAGAAGATTAAAGAACATCAAGAAGATTCAAACCAAATAAGATGATATCTCAGGCACATAATAATCAAACTCTGTAAGGTTACGGAAAAAGAAAGAGTTCTAAAGAAGCAAGAGAAAATAAGCAAATAACATATAAAGGAGCTCCAATATGTCTGGCAGTAAACTTCTCAGTGGAAATTTTATTGGCCAGATTGGGAGTGAGATTACATATGCAAAAGTTCTGAAGAAACAAATGCCAACCTAGAATATTATATCCAGCAAATTATCCTTCAAACATGAAGGAAAAATACTTTCCCAGACAAAGAAAAAGCTGAGGGATTTCATCAGCACCAGACTTGTCTTATAAAAAGAAATTCTAAAAGAATTTCTTTAATCTGAAAGAAAAGGAGGCTAATGAACAACCAGAAATCATCTGAAGGTATACAACTTGCCGATAATAGTAAATACACTGACAAATAGAGTAATCTAACAATGTAATTGCAGTGTGTAAACCACTCATATCTTTAGTAGGAAGACTAAAAGACAAATCAAAATAATAACTACAGGTTTTTAAGAGATACATAGTATGAAAAGACATGCATGGAGATTTAAAAAAATCAAAAAGCAGAGGGAATGAGTTAAACTGTAAAGTATTTTCTTTTCTCTTTGCTTGTCTTTTTTTCTTTTCTTTATAGTCAGTCAGGTTGTCATCAGTTTATTTTAAAGTGATTTTTGAGATGTTGTTTGTAAGCCTCATGGTAACCATAAAACAGAAACCTATAACAGACAAAATGTAAAACCAAGAAATTAAAATGTAATACCAGAGAAAATCACTTTTACACAAAGGAAAACAAATGACGAAAGAAAAAAGAACCAACAAAACAATAAGAAACTATATAACAAAATTAGTATCTCCATGCCTATCAACAGCGACATTGAATGTAAATATACAAAATACTTCAGCCAAAGGACATAGAATGGTTGAATATAATTTTTTTTTAGCTGGCATAAAAATAGGTACATAGATCAATGAAGCAGAATAAAGAACCTGGAAATTCATGCATTTACAGTCAAGCCATTTTGACAAAGGCATCAAGAGCTATATGCTGCCTAAAAGAAAGTCACTTTACTTATAAAGACACAAAGGATAAAAATAAAGGGATGGAAAAAGACATCCCATGGAAATGTAAACAGAAAAGAGCAGGAGTAGCTATATTTATATCAGATAAAGCAGATTTAAAGACAAAAACTGTAAAAAGACACAAAGGGAGTAATTGTATAATGATAAAGAGGTCAATCCAAAAAGAGTATATGACAATTGTAGCTATATATACACCCAACACCAGAGTACCCAGATATATAAAATAAATATTAAAGGTAAAGGTAGAGATAGACTCTAATACAATAATAGTCGGCAACTTCAACACCCAACTTTTAGCATTGGGCAGATAATCTAGACATAAATTCAACAAAGAAACATAAAACTTAATCTGCAATTTGAACTAACAGACATCTAAAGAACATTCATGCAATTCGCTGCAGAATACACGTTCTTCTCAGCGCAGAGAACACTTTTAAGGATAAAGTATATGTTAGGTCACAAAACAAGTCTCAAAAATGTTAAAAAAAATTAAAATTGTATTAAGTATCTTTTCTGCAACGATGGAATAGAACTAGACATCAGTAGCAAGAGGAGCATCTGAAATTACACAAACACATGGAAATTAAACAAAATGCTTCTGAACAATCATTGGGTCAATAAAGAAATTAATAAATATTAAAAATCCTTAAAATGAATGAAAATGGAAATACAACATACTAAACCTATGGGATATAGTAAAAGCAATACTAATAGGGAAATTACATAGCAAGAAATGCCAACATAAAATATTTTTTTAATCTTTAAATAGATATTACCTGGGGGAAGGGGCGACAGTGGGTGCAGCTTCAGTAGACTTAAACGCCACTGCCTAGTGGCTCTGAAGAGAGAGAGCCAATCTCCTAGGACTGTATTTGAGCTCTGCTAAGTGTCAGACTGCCTCCTCAAGTGGGTCCCTGACCCCCGTATCTCCTGACTGGGAGACACCTCCCAGTAAGAGCTAACAGACACCTCATACAGAAGAGCTCTGGCTAGCATCTGGTGGGTGCCCCTCTGAGACGGAGCTTCCAGAGGAAGAAACAGGCAGCAATCTTTGCTGTTCTGCAGCCTCTGCTGGTGATACCCAGACCCACTGGAGTGGACCTCCAGCAAACTCCAACAGACCTGCCACACGGACCTGAAGGTTAGAAGGAAACTAAAACTGAAAAGAATACCATCAACAGCAACAAAAAGTATGTCCACTCAGAGGCCCCATCCGAAGGTCACCAACATTAAAGATCAAAGGTAGATAAATCCACAAAGATGGTAAGAAACCAGCAGAAAAAGGCTGAAAATTCCAAAAAACAGAAGACCTCTTCTCCTCCAAAGGATCACAACTCCTCACCAGCAAGGGAACAAAACTGGATGGAGAATTAGTTTGACGAACTGACAGAAGTAGGCTTCAGAAGGTGGGTAATAAGAAACTCCAAGCTAAAAGAGCATGTTCTAACCCAATGCAAGGAAGCTAAGAACCTTGAAAAAAGGTTAGACAAATTGCTAACTGGCATAACCAGTTTTGAGAAGAACAAAAATGACCTGATGAAGCAGAAAAACACAGCACAAGAACTTTGTGAAGCATACACAAAAGTATCAATAGCTGAATCAATCAAGTGGAAGAACGGATATCAGAGATATATGGCCAACATGGAAAAACCCCATCTCTACTAAAAATACAAAAATTAGCCAGGAGTGGTGGTGTGCACCTTCTAATCCCAGCTACTCGGGAGGCTGAGGCATTAGGATCGCTTGAACCCAGGAGGCAGAGGTTGCAGTGAGCCAAGATCGTGCCACTGCACTCGAGCCTGGGCAACAGAGTAAGACTCGGTCTTAATAGAAAAAAAGAATATAACATAAATATTACAAATTCTAACACTGTAAAAATAATTCTATGACTAACAAAAATTGGGAAGTGAGGGGAAAGGGCCCTGGGAGGACTCCTAAACATGTAAATTGATTCATATTTAACAGTCTGAAGGTAATTTTTTAAAAAAGCAAAATACACTTTGGAGTACCTGCTTGCATGATTGCAGTCTGAGTTCCTCCATCCTTCTTGTACAGAGACCTGGGTGCAGGGAGGCCCTCTCTGCTTCATGCCCAGGCAGATCTACAGGCATTTGGAGCACCCAGTCACCTGGTTCAGTAGCCTGAGCTGCCATACTTCCTGTGCAGACACCTCCATGCAGCTGGGCCCTCTCTACTCCATGCCCAGGCAGATTCTCAGGCAGTTAGAGTATCTACTCACCCAGATCAGTATCCTGAGCCACCCAGCCTTTCTGTACAGTGATTGTGGTGAAGTGAGACCCTCTAAAATCCATACCCGGACATATTCAGGTCTCTGGGGTACCCACTCACTTGGATTAGTTATTTAGGATGCTCCCTAACCCCATGCACCAAATGTGAGGCTGAAGTTTCCCAGCTTCATGTCTAGGTACACTTCTGGGCACTTGGTGATCACCAACTGGATTCTTCCTTGGCACTGGTCTCTGTGCCTGCCATTGAGGAACCTGTAGGCAGACCTGCTTTGTCCAGCTCCACCCATCTTGGCCACCACCACCCCCATGACAGAAGCTGAACAGGGAGCTCAGATCACTGTGCACTCTGCAGATCACCCATTGCCTGAGGCAACAGATGGCTTCACCCAGAAAACAAGCATCAAGTGTATACCCTACTGCATTGGCCACAGCCAGCTCTTACCCATAAGCACCATCTACTGGCTTAGAGGTGGAACCACACAGCACAATATAGGCTATAGGAGCAAAGCCAAAAGACTACCCAGTATTCTCTACAGTTACACTCCCTATGGAGGAGAGGAAAGGGAAAGGAAACAATCAGTAATATTAAAGGGAATGAAAGGACAAAAAATTTCTGCCGACATGAAAATAATTACAAAAATTAGAAGTGCCAGCATCACCAGATGAGATGACACCAGCATAAGAATCTGGACCCATAAAAAATCCAAATGTAGTGACACCACCAAAGTATCACTCTAACTCTTCAGCAATGCTCCTATCCAAAATAAAAACTTGGAAATGATAGATAAAGAATTCAAAGCATGGGTTGCAAGGAAGCTCAACAAGAACTAAAACAAGGTTAAAAATGAACACAAACAAGCTTCTAAAGCAATCCAGAAAATGAAAGAAGAGAAAAATATTTTTAAAAGAAATCAATCAGAGCTTTTGGAATTGGAAAACTCACTTAAGAAACATTAAAAATCCAATTGAGAGTTTTATCAATGGATTGGACCAAGCAGAAGAATTTCAGAGCTTAAAGACTGATCTTTCAAACTAACCCAGTAAGACCAAATGAATTTTTAAATATGAACAGTCTTTGAGAAATATTATGTAAAGTGACCAAACCTACAAATTATTGGCACTCTGGAGAGAGAAGGAGGGAACCATTTAAAAAAAAAACTGGAAAATATATTTGGGGAAATAATTCCAGAAAATTTCCTTAATCTTACTAGAGAGGTAGACATCCAGATATAAGAACCCATTGGGAGGCCGAGGCGGGCGGATCATGAGGTCAGGAGAATCAAGACCATCCTGGCTAATGTGGTGAAACCCATATCTACTAAAAATACAAAAAATTACCCAGGCGCGGTGGCAGGCACCTGTAGTCCCAGCTACTCGGGAGGCTGAGGCAGGAAAATGGTGTGAAACCAGGAGGCAGAGCTTTCAGTGAGCCGAGATCATGCCACTGCATTCCTCCTGGGGGACAGAGAGAGGCTCTGTCTCAAAAAAAGAAATTTAATTTAATTTAATTTAAAAATAATAAAGAAACCCAGAGAATACCTGTGGAATACTATACAAAATGAACATCACCAAGACATATAGTCAATAGACAGTGTAAGGTAACACTAAAGAACAAATCTTAAAAGCAGCTAGAGAAGAAGATCAGGTCATGAACAAAGGGAACCCCATTAGGCTAAGAGCAAATTCTTAGCAGAAACATTACAAGAAAGGAAAACAGAAGAAACCAGCTCAGCCACAATGTGGTAAAGCAACAAGCAGAAGTTCCCAATTCAGGCCTATGCTCCTGGAACAGTGTTTCTAGACCTGTCCTGAACCAGAGAGGAGCCCACTGCCCTGAAGGGTGATTCCCAGGCCAGGTAGCATTCAAGACAAGCTGACTGAAGAGCCCCTGGATATTAAGGGAACATTGGTGATGGACTGGTAGAATCCCCTGTGGGCCATTGCAGGTGGGTGGCCATAGTAAAGGGCCACTCTGCCTGAGGAAAGGGGAGGGAAGAACAAGAAGGACTTTGCCTTGTGATTTGAGTGCCAGCTTGCTGCAGGAGAACAAAACATCAGGTAAATTCTAAGGTTTTTAATTTCAATTCCTGGCTCCCAGACAGCATCTCCGGATCTACCTGGGACCTGGAGGAACACGCTGCCTGAAGACAAGGACATTTGCTAATCATAGAGCTCTACAGCATTGAGAAAACATTGGGGGTAGGCACGTAGTGGTTACAGAAGGCCTTGGATGAGACCCAGTGCTGTGCTGGATTCAGGTATATCCCAGTGCAGTCCCAGTGGTGGTAGCCATAGGGGTGTTTGTGCCACTACACCCCCAGTTTCAGGCAGCTCAGACAGAGATAATCAATTTGTTTGGCGGAAAGTAAGGGAAAAGAGCAAGAGTTTCCACCTGGTAATCCAGAGACTTCTTCTGGACATTATCCAAGACCATCAAGGTGGTACCTCTAGGAGTCTGCAAAAAACACAGCATTATTGGGCATGGGGCTCAAGTTCCTTCAAATACCTGAAAAGGCTTCTCAAGAAGGATGGGTACAAACAAGCCAGACTAAAAGACTATCATAAATACATAATTTTATAATGCTCAGACATTGATGAATATCTACAAGCATCAAGACCATCCAGAAAAAAATCAACCTCACCAAATTAACTAAATAAGGCACCAGGGACCAATCCTGGAGAAACAGATATGTGACCTTTCAGACACAGAATTTAAAATAGCATTTTTGAAGAAATTCAAGATGATGCAGGAAAAAAAAAATCAGAATTCTATCAGAAAAAAATAAAGAGATTGAAATAAGAATCAAGCAAAAATTCTAGTTGAAAAAATACAATTAATATTTGTATTTTATACATACTGAAGAATGCACCAAAGTCTCTTAATAGCAGAAGTGATCAAGCAAAAGAAAGAATTAGTGAGCTTGAAGGCAGGCTATTTGAAAACACATAATCAGAGGAGATTAAAATAAATAAATAAATAAATAAAGCATAATTACAAATCTAGAAACTAGCCTCAAAAGAGCAAAGAGTTATTGGCCCTAAAGAGGAGTTAGAGAAGAAGTTTGAGGTAGGAAGTTTATTCAAAGGGATAATAACAGAGAACTTTCCAAACCTAAAGATATCTATACCTGAGTACAAAGAAGTTTATAGTCTAATGAACCAAGGGAGAAGACCCAAATAAACAAAATCAGAGATTAAAAAGGAGACATTAGAACTGATATTGCAGAAATTCAAAGGATCATTAGTGGCTACTATGAGCGACTGCATGCCAATAAATCGAAAAATCTACAGGAAATGGGTACATTCCTAGACACATACAACCTACCAAAATTGAACCATGAAGAAATCCAAAACATGAACAAATAAATAACAAGTAATAAGATCAAAGCTGTATCAGAAAATCTCCCAGCAAGGAAAAACCCAAAACCTGATGATTTCACTGCTGAATTCTACCAAATATTAACAAAAGAACTAATACCAATCCTACTCAAACTACTCTAAAAACTAGAGGAGAATAGAACACTTCCGAACTCATTCTACAAGGCCACTGTTAATCTAATACCAAAACCAAAGACATGTTTTTTTAAAAAAAACTACAAATATCTCTGATGAATATTATTGCAAACGTCTTCAACAAGCTACTATGCAAACCAAATTCAGCAACACATTAAAATAATAATTCATCATGGCCAAGTGGGATTTATTCCTTGGATGCCAAGATAGTTCAACATATGCAAATCAATAAATATGATACATCATATCAATAGAATAAAAACTACATGATCATTTCAATTGATGCAGAAAAAGCATTTGATAAAGTTCAACAATGCTTTACCATAAAAACCCCCAAAACACTGTGTATAAAAGGAATGTATCTCAACACAATAAAAGCAACTTATGCCAGACCCACAGATAGTATCAGACTGAATGAGGAAAAACTGAAAGTCTTTCCTCTAAGATCTGGAACACAGCAAGGATGCGAACCTTTATTCATGATAGTACTGGAAGTCCTAGCTAGAGCAATCAGAAAAGAAATATATAAAGGACATCCAATTAGAAAGGAAGAAGTCAAATTATCCTTGCTTGCAGATTATATGATCTTATATTTGGAAAAATCTAAAGACTCCACCAAAAAACTATTAGAACTGATGAAGAAATTCAGTAAAGTTTCAGAATACAAGATCAACATGCAAAAGCAGCAGTATTTCTATATACCAAGAGTAAACAATCTGAAAAACAAAAAAGTAATCCCATTTACAATAGCCACACATAAAATTAAAAACCTAGGATTAACTTAACCAAAGTCATCAAAAATCACTACAATGAAAACTATAAAAAAAAAAAAAAAAAAAAAAAAAAAAAAAACACTGACAAAATAAATTGAAAAGGACACACACCAAAAAAAGAAAGAAATTCCATGTTCATGGGTTGGAAGAATCAGTATTGTTAAAATGCTTATACTAACCAAAACAATCTAGAGATTCAATGCAATCACCATCAAAATACCAACACAACTCATCGAGATTACATTTACGAAACAGAAAAAAATCACTAAAATTTATATGGAACCACAAAAGACCTAGAATAGCTACAGCTATCCTGAGCTAAAAGAACAAAATTAGAGAAATAACATTACCTAACTTCGAATTATACTGCAGAGCTATCATAACCAAAACAGCATGGTACTGGCATAAAAACAGTGACATAGACCAATGGAACAGAGAACCCAGAAACAAATCCACACACCTACAGTGAACTCATCTTTGACAAAGGATAAAAGAACATACACTAGAGAAAAGACAGTCTCAATAAATAGTGCTGGAAAAACTGGATATACATATGTAAAAGAATAAAACTAGACCCCTATTTCTCACCATATACAAAAATCAAAATGGAGTAAATACTTAAATTTAAGACCTCAAACTATTAACCAACAAAAGAAAATACTGGAGAAATTCTCCAAAACATTGGTCTGAGCAAAAATGTCTTGAGTAATACCCCACAAGCACAAGCAACCAGGGCAAAAACAGACAAACAGAATCACATCAAATGAAAAATCTTCTCCACAGCAAAGGACACCATCAACAAAGACAACCCACAGAATAGGAGAAAATATTTGCAAACTATTCATCTGACAAGGGATTAATAACCAGATTATATAAGGAGCCCAAAAAAACTCTGAAAAAAAAGTCTAATAATCCAATCAAAAATGGGCAAAAGATTTCACTAGGCATATCTCAAAATAAGATATATAACAGGCATATACTTAATATCAATGATCATCAGAAATGCAAATCAAAACAACAATGAGATACCATCTCACCCTAGTTAAAATGGCTTACATAAAAAAGACAGGCAATAACAAACACAGTGAGAATGTGGAGAAAAGTGAACCCTTGTACATAATTGGTGGCAATGTAAATTAATACAACCACTATAAAGAACAGTTGGAAGGTTCCTAAAAGAAATTAAAAATGAGCTATCATATGATCCAGCAATCCCGCTGCTGCATATATACCCAAAAGAAAGGAAATCAGTATATCAAAGTGATAACTGCATTTCCATGTTTGTTGTAGCACTGCTCACAATAGCCAAGATTTGGAAGCAACCTAAGTGTTTATCAATAGATGAATAAATAAAGAAAATGTGCCATTTGCACACAATAGAGTACCATTCAGCCATAAAAAAATGAATTCCTGTCATTTGCATCAACATTGATAAAACTGGAGAGCATTTATGTTATGTGAAATAAGGCAGGCACTGAAAAACAAATATTACACGTTTCCACTTAATTTGGGGATCTGAAAATCAAAACAGTTGAATGGCCAAGAGTAGAAAAATGGTTACTGGAGGCTAGGAATGATAATGGGATATGGGGGGAAATGGGGATAGTTAATAGATACAAAAAAAAAAAAAAAAAGAAAAAATGAATAGGACCTAGTGTTAGATAGTGACTATAGTCAATAATAATTTCATTGCACATTTTTTAAAAACTAAAAATATAATTGGTTTGTAACATAAAGGATAAATGTTTGAGGGGATAGATACCCCATTTTCCATGATGTGACTTTTATGCATTGCATGCCTGTATCAAAATATTTCATGTAACTCAAATGTATACACCTATTATGTACCCAAAAACTTAAAAAATTTAAAAAGTAAAAATGAAAACCAAAACCATATGATCATCTCAATAGATGTGAAAAACCTTTTGATAAAATTTCACATTCCTTCATAATAAAAACCCTCAACAAACAAGGCATTGAAGGGACATATCTCAAAATAATAGAGCCATCTATGACAAACCCACAGCCATCATCACACTGAATGGGCAAAAGCTGGGAGCAGTCCCCTTGAAAACAAGATGATAACAAGGATGCCCACTCTCACCACTTCTCTTCAGTATAGTACTGAAAAGCCTAACCAGAGCAATCAGGCAAGAAAAAGAAATGAAAGGCATCTAAATCAGAAAAGAAATTGTCAAACTATCTTTTTTCATGGATGATATTATTCCATGCCTAGAAAACCCTAAATACTCTGTCAAAAGGCCCCAGGAACTGATAAACATTTTCAGTAAAGTTTCAGGATACAAAAATCAATGTACAAAAATCAGTATTTCTATGTGCCAAATAATTCAAGCTCAGTGCCAAATCAAGAATGCATCCCCATTCACAAAAGACACACACACACAATAAAATACCATAGAATATATCTAACTACAAACAGAACTACAAAACACTGGTTAAAGAAGTCATAGACATAAACCAATGGAAAAACATTCCATGATCACAGATTGGAATAATCAATATTGTTAAAATGGCCATACTGCCCAAAGCAATCTACAGACTTAATGGTGTCCCTATCAAACTATTAACCTAATTTTTTACAGAACTAGAAAACTAATTTTAAAATCCAAATGGAACCCAAAGAGAGCCCAAATAGTCAAAGCATTCCTATGTAAAAAGAACAAAGCTGGAGGCATCACATTATCTGACTTCAAAATATAATATAAGGCTACCAAAACAGCACAGTTCTGGTACAAAAACAGACACATAGACATTTGGAACAGAATAGATGGCCAAAAAATTATGCTGCACATCTACAAGCATCTGATCCTGAACAAAGACAACAAAGCAAGTAATGAGGAAAGGACTCATTCAATAAATGGTGCTGAGATAGCTGGCTAACCATATGCATTCATATATAAATATATATATTTTATATATATATATATTTCTTTATCCACTCATCACCTAAGTTGGTGGGCACTTAGGTTGATTCCATATCTTTGCAATTGTGAATTGTGCTGCAATAAGCAAACACAGGTGTATTTTTGATATACTGATTTCTTTTCCTTCAGGTAGCTATCCAGTAATGGGTTTGTTGGGTCAAATGGCAAATCTACTTTTAGTTATTTAAGAAATCTCCACATTGCTTTCCATAGAGGTTGTATTAATTTACATTCTCTCCAGCAGTATATAGGCATTCTCTTTTCACCACATCTGCACTAACCTCTCTTGTTTTTTGACTGTATTACAATACCCATTCTGGCTGGGATAAAGTAATATCTCTGTGGTTTAATTTGCACTTCCTTAATGATTAGTGATGTAGAGCATTGTTTCATATATCTGTTGGCCATTTGCATATCTTCTTTTGAGAAATGTCTGCTTATGTCATTTGACTACTTTTTAATGAGATTAATTTGTTTTGTTTTGTTTTTGTCTCACTGATTTGAGTTCCTTGTAGGTTCTGGATATTAGTTCTCTGTCAGACGCATACTTTGCAAGTATTTTCTCCCATTCTGTAAGTTGTCTGTTTACTTTTTTTGCTGTGTAAAACCTTTTAGTTGATTAGGTCTCATTTATTTTTGCTTTGGTTGTATTTGCTTTTGAGGTCCTTGTCAAATTCTTTGCCTAGGCCAATGTCCTTGATAATTTTCCCTGGGTTTTCTTCCAGAATTTTTATGGTTTCAGGTCTTAGATTTAAGCCTGTAATCCATCTTGAGTTAGCTTTGGTATACAGAGAGAGAAATGGATTGTTTCATTCTTCTACATATGGCCATTCGATTTTCCCAGAACCACTTATTGAATAGGTAATCCTTTCCTCAATTTATGTTTTTGTACATTTTTTCAAAGATCAGTTGGCTGTAAGTTTTGGCTTTATTTCTGAGTTCTCTATTTTGTTCCATTGGTATATGTATCTACTATTATAATAGTATCATGCTAGTTTATTTACTATAGCTTTGTAGTGTAATTTGAAGTAATGTGAGGTCTCCAAATTTGTTCTTTTTGATTAGGATTGCTATGGTTATTCAGGCTCTTTTTTGGTTCCATATGAATGTTAGAATTGTTTTTTCTAATTCTGTGAAGAATGACATTAATATTTTGATAGGAATTATATAGAATCTGTAGATTGCTTTGGGCAGGATGGTAATTTTAATGACTTTGATTATTTTAACCTATGAATGTGGAATATTTTTTCATTTGTTTGGCGCATCTCTGATTTCTTTCATCGGTGTTTCATAGTTCTCCTTGTAGAGATCTTTCCCCTTCTTTGTTAAGGATAATCCTAAGTATATTATATTTTTGTAGGTATTATAAAAGGTTTGAGTTCTTGATTTGATTCTCAGGTTGGCCATTGTTGGTTTTTAGCAGTGCTACTGATTTGCGTGCATTGATTTTTGTAACCTGATACTTTACTGAATTCATTTATCAAATCTAGGACTCTTTTGGAGGAGTCCTTAGGGTTTTCTAAATATAAGATCATATCACTGGCAAACAGATAATTTGACTTTTCCTCAATTTGAATGCCCCTTCTTTCTTTCTCTTGCCTAATTGCTCTGGCTAGAACTTCTGTTTTCATGTTTTTACAATAAAATCCATCAAATATTTTCAAAAGAGACTGACTTAATTCTCCTTTGAAAATAGATTTCCCTCTTCCTTTTTCTTAGAGCATTTACCTTAGAAAACTATTAATTGTAAGCACTTTTTCTCTTTGAAATGTATTTAAATCCTTTTGTAAATTAAAATTGGAATGTAATCAGTTTTATGAGCCATGAAGTTCTTTCTCAAGGACTGGGAGCCATCTCTGTGACATGTAAATATCAAAAAGAATAGGCCCCTATTTCCCAGTTTCTGTGGAAGAGTAGGAATTAACTTCAGTGGATACCTTGCTCAAAGTGGTAAAACTACCTCTTGGCATAAAATTAAAAGAAGCTTATTTTTCCTTTAGATAAAGCCAATTATCTAACACAGATGGTCATGCTAATTACTAGGTGAATTTAGAATGAACTCTATGTGACAAATGGTGCAATCAAGTCCTCTTAGAGACTAGTTACTGTTTATCATGAGAACATGTATGGAAAGTATAGAATGGATTATAGTTTGGTTATATGTAAGGGTGACATTTCTTTCTGTCTTTGCAATCTCTTAAAAGATTGCCTGTGATATGCATCACATGCTGGTTTAATGCTTATTCAATAAAATTTTTTTCTATAGTACTTTTGTGGAGAGGTTTTCTGATATGGGAGAAGATTTTGTTTTTAATTTTATTTCCCCAACATCTTTTTTTTTAATCTGCTAGTAACAACCCAGTGCTCAGCTTCAGACTTGATCTGTAGAGTAGAAATTTTAATAGGAAAATCTAATGGTTGACCTGGATGATATCAGCTATCTTCCCACCCTTACCCTATGTCCCTATGCAAGGGAATGGGGTGGGGAGGGATGCAGGGTCAAGAAATGTAAATAGAACTAGGAAGCAGGGAGGGAATGTTCTCAAAGAAGGGCTGCTCATGTACAACCACCCCCGCCACACACACATTTCAAAGTACAAAAGGCAACTTTAGCAGACAGGCAGACAACTGGGATTTTTCACATTTCTACATTATTCTATTTAAATTTGATTACATTGACTAAACATGTGCACATCAATTCACACTTCAGTGACACTGAATTATTGAAATTATTTGAACCATCTCCATGAATCTCTCATGTCCCTGGACACTTAGGGTGATATCCTAAAAAAAATTATTTCATTATTCTCATAAACAAGGATGTTTAAAATATTTTGATGTTACAAATGCTACTGTATTTTTCTAACCTCTTAATTTTTTGTCCTAAAAAATATTAAGCCAAATGGATACATTTCCTTAGTGCTTTCAAGTAATCAGCAAAACAAAATACTCTCTGAAGAATGGAAATGTAGTTTTCCTACTTCTTTCCCTCAGCCATGAAAGACAAGCAGATGGTCTCTTATCAGTGTAAACAGCTATCAGAATGGCAATGGTGGCCAGATGAGAGAATAAACATAGAAATGAAAGGGCAGAAATAGATGAGTAAAAAGCAAAAAGCAGAATCATCTGCTTTTGAATTAACAAGAAGAACACAGAAGTTAAGGTCTAACAATTGATATTTTGTGTTTGGCAAATAGTGTAAGTATATAAACTACTTAAGAGAAGTTCATAGATGCATTAGTATTCCCAGGTATTTCATACTGACCCAATTGTCTCAGAAACAAAACACTATATTGGATGAGGCAAGTCAGTGAGGAACCATTCAGCCATGTCTTTATCATGGATTCTGTGGTTGAGGTAACTGTCAAGTTTGGCCAAAAAGTAAGTGAAACTACAAAAGGAATAAGACTTGTAAAACATTCTCTCAAATTCAAAAATAGAAATAAAACATGGCAAAGTATAGGAGAAGAAAAAAATTCAGATAGTTATATTTTGGCAGTCTTTACACAGGTAACAGTTAATAGATAACAGATAACCTATTCTGGATTTAATAATTTCCTTTTGAAACTAATTATGCTTTCACTTCAACTGAATATTTCTGGGAAAGTAAAATTAAGAGAAATAAAATCTCATTATTATATCACTGCATAGAAATTTTTCTACAAAATAATACCTTTTTAAAATAGAGTAAAACATTTAATTAACATTGAGAAATTATCTCCCCTACATACAAATCAGGAGTTAAATTTAAAATAAGTTACTTAAAATTAAATTTCAATTATAAAAATTGGAGGGCACATAGCTTTATCAAGCCCAACAACAGGGTCATGCAACTTGATTCTCAATATTATTGGCCCTAGCAGAGGTGTTACTGTGTAGGAGTTAACTACCCCTACTGTATTAGTCCATTTTCATGCTGCTGATACAGATATATCCGATATTAGGCAATTTACAAAAGTGGTGTAATGGACTTACAGTTCCACATGGCTGGGGAAGCCTCACAATTATGGTGAAAGGTAAGAAGGAGCAAGTCACGTCTTACATGGATGGCAGCAGGCAAAGAGAGAGAGCTTGTGTGGTGAAACTCCCATTTTTAAAAGCATCAGATCTCGTGAAACTTACTATCATGAGAATAGCATTGGAAAAACTCACCCCCATGATTCAATTATCTCCCACCACACATGGGAATTATAGAAGCTACAAGATGACAAAACCAAACCATATCACCTATCTTAGAGCTCACTGTCTGGGTTTGGAGCCCATCTCTGATGCTACCTGTCACTTAATCTCCAATTACCTCACTATTCCTCATTTGGGGAACAGAGATGATGATAATGATTCTATCTCACATCTTTGTTGTAAAAATTAAACAAATATATAAAAATTTATAACAGTGTTTGATCCATAGAAAGCAATAAAAAGTGTATTTTCTAGTCACTACAGGTTCTGAAATCTGCAAGTAATGTGCAGATAGAACACATAGTACCTGTTTTTATTAACCACTGATACCAGGCACGTATCACTTTGATTTATTTATTTGCTTTATCTGCAAACATCCATGTCAATTGTTTTCCCACAGAGCAGTATTACATCTGCCAGCAGCCCCTCTATATTACCAGACTGCCTCATTTGTTAGGCCTGGGGTCTATCTGTGTTGCTTCTGATAGCATTTAGCAGCTTCTTTAAATATTGTACAGCTACACATGAATGAATACATAAATTTGTTACAATGGCATAACAATGTGAGTAAACCCAGTAAAATTAAATAATTACATACAGCAAATAAAGTCACTGCAGCCAAAATGAGCTACATATGCCAAAAGAAAAGGAGGAAAATTGCAGCAGAAATTCTTATAGAAATTACATTATTCAGCATTAAAATTCCTTTTTAAAATGTAAAAATTACTTTTTAAATGTAATATTTAAAATATGAATATGTATAAAATATTAATATTTTGCTAATGCTTTATCTATTAGTCACTGACCACTTAGATTCAAAGAGGTGTTAAAAATTATTTTTGTTATTGCTTTGGTCAATGTCTTTTTTTTATTCTCAGTAAATGTCAATGTCCTCAAAACTTTTGAATAACAAATCATCAGGACATAATGAAGACAATTTAATGACACAATGAATGACAACAACCTTGTTCCTTTCAGAAACAAGCCAAAAAGTGAGTTGGTAGAAACACACCCAATAAACGTCAGGGATGAGTCTGTTCACTACTGTATCTTCATTGCTAGGATAGTGCCTAGCACAGAGTAGGCATTTAATAGTTGTCTGAATCTTTAATGAATGAAATAATTATTTACCTCTAAATATATTATCAAATAGAAGATTTGTATAAAGGGTAGACAGTCTAAAGTGGCTCTCAACTAACAGAGGAACCATCCACATAGGGGTATTTGGAAATATGATGAGGGTTGGCTTGTTGAGTTAATAACTGTTGGTGCTATGGCCAGTCTGTAGGTGGAGTCCATTGCAGAAAGGCTAAACTTTCTACATTGTGGAGGGAGGTGAGGATATCTATTACAGGACAGTCCAGCATGACAAAGAATTTTTTCCCAATATAAAAACAGCAGTCCACTGAGAATTACTGGAAGGAGAAGTAAGGTGGGGGTGGAGTTAGAAAACAAAAAATAGTAAATCAGAGCAGCAATATCAGCCATATCATACTGAATGGGCAAAAACTGGAAGCATTCCCTTTGAAACTGGCACAAGACAGGGATGCCCTCTCTCACCACTCCTATTCAACATAGTGTTGGAAGTTCTGGCTAGGGCAATCAGGCAAGAGAAAGAAATCAAGCATATTCAGTTAGGAAAAGAAGAAGTCAAATTGTCCCTGTTTGCAGATGACATGATTGTATATTTAGAAAAACCCATTGTCTCAGCCCAAAACCTCCTTAAGCTGATAAGCAACTTCAGCAAAGTCTCAGGATACAAAATCAATGTGCAAAAATCACAAGCATTCTTATACACCAGTAACAGACAAACAGAGAGCCAAATCATGAATGAACTCCCATTCACAATAGCTTCAAAGAGAATAAAATACCTAGGAATCCAACTTACAAGGGATGTAAAGGACCTCTTCAAGGAGAACTACAAACCACTGTTCAGTGAAATAAAAGAGGACACAAACAAATGGAAGAACATACCATGCTCATGGATAGGAAGAATCAATATCGTGAAAATGGCCATACTGCCCAAGGTTATTTATAGATTCAATGCCATCCCCATTAAGCTACCAATGACTTTCTTCATAGAATTGGAAAAAACTGCTTTAAAGTTCATATGGAACCAGAAAAGACCCCACATTGCCAAGACATTCCTAAGCCAAAAGAACAAAGCTGGAGACATCACGCTACCTGACTTCAAACTATACTACAAGGCTACAGTAACCAAAACAGCATGCTACTGGTACCAAAACAGAGATATAGACCAATAGAACAGAACAGAGCCTTCAGAAATAATACCACACATCTACAGCCATCTGATCTTTGACAAACCTGACAAAAACAAGAAATGGGGAAAGGAGTCCCTATTTAATAAATGGTGCTGGGAAAATTAGCTAGCCATAAGTAGAAAGCTGAAACTGGATCCTTTCCTTACTCCTTATACGAAAATTAATTCAAGATGGATTAGAGAATTAAATGTTAGACCTAAAACCATAAAAACCCTAGAAGAAAACCTAGGTAATACCATTCAGGACATAGGCATGGGCAAGGACTTCATGTCTAAAACACCAAAAGCAACAGCAACAAAAGCCAAAATTGACAAATGGGATCTAATTAAACTAAAGAGCTTCTGCACAGCTAAAGAAACTACCATCAGAGTGAACAGGAAACCCACAGAATGGGAGAAAATTTTTGCAATCTACTCAACTGACAAAAGGCTAATATCCAGAACCTATAAAGAACTCAATCAAATTTACAAGAAAAAAAACAAACAACCTCATTAAAAAGTGGGCAAAAGATATGAACAGACACTTCTCAAAAGACATGCATACAGTCAACAGACACACGAAAAAATGCTCATCATCACTGACCATCAGAGAAATGCAAATCAAAACCACAATGAGATACCATCTCACACCAGTTAGAATGGCAATCATTAAAAAATCAGGAAAAAACAGGTGCTGGAGAGGATGTGGAGAAATAGGAACACTTTTACACTGTTGGTGGGACTGTAAACTAGTTCAACCATTGTGGAAAACAGTGTGGCGATTCCTCAAGGATCTAGAACTAGAAATACCATTTGACCCAGCCATCCCATTACTGGGGATATACCCAAAGGATTATAAGTCATGCTGCTATAAAGACACATGCACACGTATGTTTATTGTGGCACTATTCACAATAGCAAAGACCTGGAATCAACCCAAATGTCCATCAGTGACAGACTGGATTAAGAAAATGTGGCACATATACACCATGGAATACTATGCAGCCATAAAAAAGGACGAGTTTGTGTCCTTTGTAGGTACATGGATGCAGCTGGAAACCATCATTCTCAGCAAACTATCGCAAGAACAGAAAACCAAATACCACATGTTCTCATGCATAGGTGGGAACTGAACAATGAGATCACTTGGACTTGGGAAGGGGAACATCACACACTGGGTCCTATTGTGGGGACAGGCGAGTGGGGAGGGATAGCATTAGGAGATACACCTAATGTAAATGACGAATTAATGGGTGCAGCACACCAACATGGCACATGTATACGTATGTAACAAACCTGCATGTTGTTCACATATACCCTAGAACTTAAAGTATAATTTAAAAAACTAAAAAAAGAATATCAGAAAGGTAGGGGGAAAGACATAAATATAGTGATTAGGAGGTCTCCACTATTAGAGAGGAGGAAACTGTTTAGAAAACTCAGCTGGCTCAGACACAGCAGCCTACTAAAATTTAAAAATGCCCAAATTATTTAAAAAGGAATGAAATCATGTCCTTTACAGCAATGTTGTTAGAGCTGGATATCATAATCCTGAATGAATTAACACAGGAACAGAAAACCAAATACCATGTGTTCTCACTTATAAGTGGGAGCTAAACATTGAGCACATATATACAAAAACATGGGAACAACAGACACTGTGGACCACTAGAGGTGGGAGGGAGAGAGGCAGTCCTAGGTTGAAAAACTACCTATTGAATATTGTGCTTACTACCTGGGTACAATATACCAATGTAACAAACCTTCACATCTGCCCCCGGTATCTAAAATAAAAGTTGAATTTTTTTAAAGAATAGAAACAATGAAAATTTCATAAATAAAGAAACCGAAGTCAGAGATTTTGTGCAAGTCACAAAAGTGACAGCAAACATGTACTTTTTACAGTAAAACATACAAAATAATTATAAAATATACTTTTAATTTAAGAAATTCAAAGCAATTCCATGTGTGTGGCATACATCTGGTACAAGTTCCTGGAGCTCCCTTTCCACACTCCCATACACCCTTCACCACCCTCCCCTCACCATTTGTGGGTGGTATTTAGTGGAAACTACCTCAGGCCCTGAGTAGTAAGCAGTTCATCAGAAATGAGGAGTGCTAAGGAAGAAACATCATGGCAGGAGTACCAGGATGAGAAAAAAGGCAAAAGATATCTAAAGGAAGATGAAGATGTTCAGGCAGTCCACCAAAGGCAAGCTTCAAGCACAATGCACAAAAAGTACACAAGGCAACAATGTTAAAACCCTATTTTACTTATTAAATGTTTATTGAACATTTCTGTGCATCAAGCATTGTGCTAAGCCCTAGGAATGGAGATGAACAAGAGATAAGGCCTAGCGCTTATGAAGTTTATAGTCAGGAGGAGTAGACATTAAACAGGTAAACCATAATTGAAACTCACAAGGTTCCTACAGAAAGAATAGCAAGGGGATCTATTTTAGATTGAAGTGTGAAGAAGGACTTCTCTAAAGTTGTATCTTCCAGAGTTCTGAAAGATGAGTAGGAATTAGGTCATCTCTAGAGAAATTCATTTTTGGGAAGGGAGCTCTGTCTGTACCAGGGTGCAAGGCAGGACAGGGTCTGGCACATTCCTGGAACTGTAGTGAGGGCAATGTCGCTATCTTGTTGAGCTGGGGGAACAGACAAGAGATAAGGTTACCCTGGCTACAATATGTAGAAGAATTGCAAGAAAATGGGTTTAGAGACTGTTATAAAAGCTACTGCAATAGTCCAGGTAGGAAATGATGGTGGCTTGGTCAGAAGTGACAGCAACAAAAACAAGAAATATGGATAGATTCTAAATATAAAGTGAAAGGAATTGGTAATAGATTGGATGTAGGGAGTGAGGAAGAAGTGTCAAGGATGACTCACTGGCACGAGCAACTACAAGGCTGCCAGAGGCTGACATGCTCCTAAGTGGGCAGAGTGGGGGAGGAAGAGTTTCAGGAGAGGATAATTAAGGATTCTTTTGGATGTGTTCTTCATAGTGCCTGAGAGCCATCCTAAGAGATGTTTGATATTCAGATCTCTAACTCAATAGTGAACTCTGAATCAGAATGTGAATTTGGGAGTTCTAGTACATACAGAGAATATAAAAATATATGGCATTGAATATGATTACCTAGGAAAAGTTTGTTTTCCTAGATAAAATTTGTTTTGTTCATGGAGAACACACCATTAAATTTTCTTAAGTCAAGTAAATATGATCCCATGAGAGAACAATTTCTAGTATTTTTTCATTTTGTTTTATTCAGTAATTAGTTTCCTGGTATGTATTATAATAGCTTAAAATTAAAAGTTAAAAAAAGCCTTTGTATTATGGCTCTATGTGCTTTGCATGTAGATGAAATATTCTGAGTATGTAGCTGTATTTGTTTTTTGTTCATGTGCTTTCCATATTATTCATGAGTTCAGACAAATGGTAACATACTTAATAGTATGTTCATATGGGAAATATTTCCAACTTAGTTACACGTTTATGTTTCATGATTTAAATCCTGCCATCCCCATCATCACCTAAATGTAAAACCTGAACCCTAGGCTACATAATCTTCCAGCTCCACTCTTGCTACACCCACCTAACAAGACATAGTTTAGCAACAAGTGCTTTTACTATTTTCCATCTCTATGCCTTGGCCCACACTTTTTCTGTGCCTAAGTGATGCAGCCCTCTCCTTTTCCCCAAATGACAAATGTCCACATTCAGGACACTCTTCTGCTCTTCCTAGAAATTTCTGTGATCCCTTATTAGGTCATTCCTTCCTCTCTGCTTACTTGTTGGTCTTCCAATGAACTCCTTAAAGTCAGGGGCTGTGTCAAATTCATCTGAGTCCATAACTGCTGGCAGAAGGCCTGCCACAGTGTATTAGTCAGTTTTTGCACTGCTATAAAGAGATACCCAAAACTGGGTATTTATAAACGAAAGAGGTTGAACTGACTCACAGTTCCACATGGCTGGGGAAGCCTCAGGAAACTTACAATCATGATAGAAAGCAAAGGGGAAGCAAGCACCTTCCTCACATGGTAGCAGGAGGATGAAGAGTGAAGAGCAAAGCAGGAAGAACCCCTTATAAAACCATCAAATCTCATAGGAACTCACTCACTATCACAAGAACAGCATGGGGTAACTGCCCACATGATCCAATCACCTCTCACTGTGTTCCTCCCTCAGCAGGTGGGATTATGGGGATTACAATTCAGGGTGAGATGTGAGTAGAAAGACAGAGCCACATCATATCATTTCACCCCGTGCCCCTCCCAAATCTCACATCTTTTTGACATTTCAAAACCAATCATGCCTTCTCAAAAGTCCCCTGAAGTCTTAACTCATTTCAGCATTAACTCAAATGTCCACAGTCCAAAGCCTCATCTGAGATAAGGCAAGTCCCTTCCACCTATGGAAAAAATCAAACACAAGTTAGTTCCTTCCAAGATAAAATTTGGGTATAGGCAATGGGCAAATACACCCATTCCAAAAGAGAGAAATTGGCCAAAACAAAGAGGCCACAGGTGCCATGCAAGTTTGAAATCTAGTCAGGCAGTCATTAAATCTTAAAGCTCCAAAATGATCTCCTTTGACTCCATGTCTCACACCCAGGGCACATTGATGCAAGCACTGAGCTCCCATGGCCTTGGGAAGTTCCTTCACAGGCTGGCATTGAGTGCCTGTGGCTTTTCCAGGCACACAGTGCAAGCTGAAAGTAGATTTACCATTCTGGGGTCTGAAGGATGGTGACCTTTGTCTCACAGCTCCACTAGGCAGTGTCCCAGTGGGGACTCTATGTGGGGGCCCCAACTCCACATTTCCCTTCTACACTGCCCTAACAGAGGTTCTCTGTGAGGGTTCTACCCCTGCCCAAACTTCTGCCTGGACATCTAGACATTTCCATACATCGTCTTAAATCTAGGAGGAGGTTCCCAAACTTCAATTCTTGACTTCTGTGTACCTGCAAGCCCAACATCACATGAAAGCCTGGGGCTTGCACCCTCTGAAGCAATGGCCTGAGCTGTATCTTGGCCCCTTTTAGCCATGACTGGACCTGAAACAGCTGGGATGCAGGGTGTCATGATCTGAGTCTGCACACAGCAGCAGGGCCCTGGGCCCTACCCCCAAAACCATTTTTCCCTCCTAGGTCTCTGGGCCTGTGATGGGAAGGTCTGCACCAAGATCTCTGACATGCCCTGGACACATTTTCCCCATTGTCTTGGTGATTAACATTTGGCTCCTCATTAATAATGCAAATTTTTACAGCAGGATTGAATTTCTCCCCAGAAAATGGGTTTTTCTTTTCTATCACATCATCAGGCTGCAAATTTTCAAAACTTTTATGCTCTGCTTCCCTTTTAAACATAAGTTCCAATTTCAGGTCATCTCTCTCAAGTTCAAAGTTCCACAGATCTCTAGGGCAGGGGCAAAATGCCACCAGTCTCTTTGCTAAAGCATAGCAGGAGTGACCTTTCCTCCAATTCCCAACAAGTTCCTCATTTCCATCTGAGACCACCTCAGCCTGGACTTTATTGTCCATATTACTATCAGCATTTTGGTCAAAGTCATTCAACAAGTCTCTAGGAAGTTCAAACTTTCCCACATTTCTTATTTCTGAGCCTTCCAAACTGTTCCAACTTCTGCCTGTTACCCAGTTCCAAAGTCACTTCTACATTTTCAGGTATCTTTATAGCAGCATCCCACTCTATGTGGTACCAATTTACTGTATTGTTCTGTTTTTGCACTGCTATAAAGAAATACACATGACTGGATAATGTATAAACAAAGGAGGTTTAATTGACTTACCATTCCACATGTCTGGGGAGGCCTCAGGAAACTTACAATCATGGCAGAAAGCAAAGGGAAAGCAGACACCTTCTTCGCAAGGTGGCAGGAGGGAGAAGAGTGAGGGGTGAAGGGGAAGAGCCCTTTATATAAAACAATCGGAGCTTGTGAGAACTCACTATCATGAGAAGAGCATGGGGGAAATTGCCCCCACGATCCAGTCACTTCCTCGCTGGGTTCCTCCCTTGACATGTGGAGATTATGGGGATTACAATTAGAGATGAGATCTGAGTGTGGATGCAGAGCCAAACCATGTCTCACATGAGGAAATATAAATCTGTTGAATTGAATTATATTGAGCAATCCTAATGTAGTATAATAATATGGTAAAATTGGCTGTTTTGTTAAGAATAAAAAATTTTACCTCATACAGTCTGAATCATGGGGAATAATTTAACTACTATATTCCAGAAATACAGTTACTCAATTTTTAAGACACTAGTCATTTTTGTAAGTGCTATTGAGCTTAGAAAACACAGGTTGTCCACTACCCAGGGGTGAGTCCATGTTGCAGTTCCAACCACTCAGCAAGACCCAAGTAACTTGTAGACTTTTGATAATGCTACTCCTGGCACCACTTAAATAAAGCAGAAGATGATACATCATTGCTGCATCCTTCAGAGGACAAACACTGTGTCCTCACATGGCAGGAGAGCAGAAGAGCAAAAGGGCCTATGCTAGTTACCTCTACCCCTTTTAAAGGTCACACCTCTTAATACTATCACATTGGTGATAAAGTTTCAAAACTTGAATTTGGGGGACATTTAGACCATAGAATATATTTATGTCATAAAATTCAGATTTGGAAGAAATGACTCTTTATAACTCAAAAAGAACTGCAGAGTCTAATGGAGTATGTATTATTGTGTATGTATTATTATTGTGTACATCCATATAGCTCACACTTACATAACACTGTGCCATCTTAGAACATGGCACCCTACTTCCCAACTGCTTCAGGTCCAATCATGGCTAAAATGGGCCAAGGCACAACTCAGGTTATTGCTTCAGAGTGTGCAAAAAGTTTCTTGTTAAGAAGTTCACACTTTTTAATATCAAAAACATGAAATCAACCTAAATACCCATCAACAGAAAGCTGGATATAGAAAATGTGGTACATATTCACCATGGAATACTATGTAGCCATAAGAAAGAATGAGATCATGTCCTTTACAGCAACATGAATGGAGATGGAGGCCATCATCCTAAGCAAACTACCACAGGAACTACCACAGGAACCACAGAAAACCAAATACCACATGTTCTTGCTTATAAGTGGGAGCTAAACAATGAGAACGCACGAATACCAGGAGGGGATCAACAGACACTGGGGCCTACTTGAG
Organism: Macaca mulatta; assembly: GCF_049350105.2. Lineage (NCBI taxonomy): Eukaryota > Metazoa > Chordata > Mammalia > Primates > Cercopithecidae > Macaca > Macaca mulatta. The sequence goes on from NC_133409.1 coordinate 109,476,606, forward strand.
GATGAAGTATAGGAGGAGGGAGAAGATTAAAAAATACCTATTGGGTACTATGCTTATTACCTGAGTGATGAAATTATCTGTACACCGAACCCCTGTGATGTGCAGTTTATCTATATAACAAACCTGTACATGTAACCCTGCACCTAAAGTAAAAGTTAAAAAATGAAGTTCGTGCTTTTAAAGTGCTCAACGCTTTAATATAGGATTTTATAATAGCACCAAATGGCTTTCTCAGAATTTAAAAGTCTGAATTATGAAATCAATCTAATTCTGATCACTCAGTACACACAACAAAAATAAATAATGAATAAAAATAAGAATAAAAGAAATCTACTTTTAAAAGTTTAATTGACCAAAGCAAAAGATATTTTCTTACTAAATCTCTCTTAACTTATTCAGTTAATTTCATACAAGAGTATTCAGGCTTAATACTATTTTCCACAAAAAATGAGAGTCTGGTAAGAAAGGAAATATTTCTTTGTGTTAGTACTGGACTGGAGGTTTGGCATTCCTTGAACTGGTTAACTTCCTACTCTATCAGTTTCTTCATCTGTTTAACGGAAATAATAACTATTTCGCCATGAAGTCTCATTGTGTGGGTTCAGTAAGAAGATACTCAGCTGACCTTCAGTAGATGGTCATGGAATACAAATCATCATTCTTGATCACCTGGATAGTATATGGTTAAGGACATGAAGTCTGGAATCAGACCACTTGGTATGTGACCGCGGGGAAAATTACTCTCTCAGTGCCTCCATCAGCTACGTAATTTGCAGAGCCTAGTGCAAAAAGAAAATGCAGAGCGTCTTGTTCAAAATTATTAAAAATTTCGAGAAAATGACAGCAAGCATTAAACCAAATGCAGTGCCTCTCAGACGTCTTTAAAGTTGCACAGGTCACTGGTGCATGAAGCAGGCCCTGACTTCAGTTTCCTGCGCTGGGGATAATAATAGTATTTGCCTTATAGGGTTAGCATGGGGAGTAAATAAGGCAATATATATAAACCATTAGAATAGTGCCTGGCACATAGTGTTACATAAGTGTGAGCTGTATAGATGTACACAGTACATACTCCGTAAGACTCTACAGTCCTTTTTGAGTTATAGAGAGTCATTTCTTCCAAATCTAAATTTTGTGGCATAAATATATTCTATGGTCTAAATAACCTCAAAATTCTAGTTTTGAAACTTTATCACCAATGTGATGGTATTAAGAGGTGTGACCTTTAAAAGGGGTAGAGATAACTAACATAGGCCCTTTTGCTATTCTGCTCTTCTGCCATGTGAGGACACAGTGTTTGTCCTCCCTGAAGGATGCAGCAATGAGGCACCATTTTGGAAGCAGAAACCTGACCCTCACCAGACAATGAGCCTGTTGGCATTTGATCTTAGGCTTCCAAGCCTCCAGAAAATGAGAAATAAATTTGTTCTTATAAATTACCCAGCCTCAGGTATTATTATAGCAGAACATGGACTAGAACAGTATAATAAAAAAAGATGCACAAAAAGTCCTCATGTCTTACATATATTCATCTTTCATTGAAATCTTCCGCTAGTGCAACTAAACACACTTCCATTTCTGTGTCATTCCCTCTTGAGATAAATCAAAAGAAAAGGTATAAATGTAGGATCTGTATTTCAGCTTTTCTTCTGGAACTTACAGAGTTAATGAATTTCCCTAAAATACACTAGTCAAACCTTGGTCTTTGAAATAGTTACATACTGCAATCCATCAAGAAAAGATCTTTGAGAACTGAGTAGTGGAAGTCAACACAGACCCAACTAAAAGGAATCTTTCCATGTATGTCAGACTTGGAGAAGAGGAATCAAAGGCACGAAAATCTGCAATATTGGAATATAACCCCTAAGGCCAATTTTTACCACCTGGACTGCCCTCTTTGACTTTGTGGAATTACAAGTACTCAAACCCAGAAAAAGAATATTAGAACTCATTATGCCTAAGTTGGCTTTTTAAAAATATCTTTTGTCTGGATTTGACATTTAGTTACATTGGAGAAATATTCGGACTGAAACAGAAAAGCCAGTTTGCTTTTTTAAAAAATGTGATTCGAGTTATTAATGAAAGCCCTCAATTTCTTTAAAAGCAAAAAATGCTTTTAACTATTCTATCAGTGGATTTTTGAAAAGTAACAGCATCTCTTGTTGATTTTATATGATAAATAGTGTAGATAGTTCTACTTTCCCATTTTCTTCATATCCTGAAAAGAAAAATAATGCCACAAATATAGTTGAAATCATTATAGTAATAGTGATTTTCTTCCAAGACATTTAAAATACTTGTTAAACATTATTTTATAATAAAAAAAGGCAAATGGACTATTGGACTAGTAGAATTACTATCATTATTTTGATGATATAATAGCACAAATCCTGAATTTTTAAAATAGTTGAGAAAATTAAACATCTAAGAAATATAAAAAGGCACAAGCATTTCTCTTATTTTGACTTCTGAACTTAATTTTCTCTATAAAAATATCTGGTTGATGGTGTTTTTATAGCTCATAATGTAGGTTATACCAGCATAAGTTTAAGACAACAATTTAGAAAATAGGTGTTCAAATGGGAAATGTCACATTACTCAAAGTTTATTACTCACAAACGGAACAGCTATTTCCATGTTAGTATCCATGATTAACCTCATATATATTCTCAAGCAAATTAGATTTTTTGGGAATAAACATTGAGACAATAGAGCAATGTTATAGTCTGTTCTTAGTACATTACTATGGATTTTCTTTTAACAAAAACTAAAGCTTTATTTCTTAAACCAATTGGTAGGCACACAGCAGTTAGTTGTTTAATTCTCTAAATTACTGTTTGTTGCACTTGAGTACATATCCCGCAGACTCTATAAAGCAACCATACAATGGAAACTACAAAGCAACCAGCTAACAACTTCACAATAGGTTCAAAACCTTACATAACAATATGAACCTTCAGTGTAAATGATATAAATACCCCACTTAAAAGGCATCAAGTGGCAATTTGGATAAAAAAGCAAGACCCATCCATCTGCTGTCTTCAAGAGACCCATCTCACACATAATGACATTAATATGCTCAAAAAGATTGGAGAAAGATGTACCACATAAACTAAAAAGAAAACAAAAGAGTAAGGATTGCTATTCTGTCGGATAAAACAGACATTAAACCAACAACAATATAAACGGATAAAGGGCATTATATAATGATAAAGAGTTCGACAAGAAGACTTAACTGTCCTAAATATGTACATGCTCAAAATTAGAACACATATTCATCAGACAAGAATTTCTAGAAATATGAAAAGATTTTGACTGTCGCACAATAGCAGTGGGAGACTTCAATACTCCCTCTGAGAGCATTAGAAAGATCATCAAGGCAGAAAATTGGTTAAGAAATTCTGGACTTAAATGCAACACTTGACCAATTGGACTTAATATACATGTACAAAATACTCCACCCATCAGCCACAGAATGTAGTTTTCTCATGTGCACATGGAACATATCCCCAAGATTGACCACATGCTTGGCCATAAAGCAAGTCTCAATAAATTTTAAAAAGTCAAACCATACCAAACATACTTTCAGACCCTGGTTGAATAGAAATAGAAATCAATAGTAAAAAGATCTCTCAAACCACTCAATTACAAGGAAATTAAACAACTGGCTCATAAATGATTTTTGGGTAAATAATGAAGGCACAAATGAAAAATTCCTTGAAATAAATGAAAATAGAGGCATAACATATCAAAATCTGGAATGCAGAAAAAGCAGTGTCAAGAAGAAAGTTTAGAGCAGTAAATGCCTACCTCAAAAATTAGAGAGATCTCAAATTAATGCACTAACATCACACCTAGAGGAACTAGGAGAACAACCACCACCAAGCAAAGCTAGCATAAGAAAAGAAATAACTAAAATCCGAGTGGAACTGAAAGAAATTGAGACTCAAAAATTCCTACAAAGAATCAATGAAACCAAAAGTTGGTTATCTGAAAGGATAAACAAGATCAACAGACTACTAACTAGATTAACAAAGAAAAAAGAAGATCCAAACAAGCACAATCAGAAACAACAAAGGTGACATTATAACTGATCCCACAGAAATACAAAAGATCTTCATAGATTATGATGAAGACCTCAATGCACACAACTAAAAAATCTAGAGGAAATTAAAACACTCCTGGAAACACACAACCTCTCAAGACTGAATCAGGAAAAAGAAGTGAAACTCTAAACAGACCAATATCAAGTTCCAAAATTAAATCAATTAAAAAAAAAAAAAACCTACCAACCAAAAAAACCCTGGACCAGATGGATTCACAGCTAAGTTCTACCAGATATACAAAGAAGAGCTAGTACAAATTCTAATGAAACTATTCCAAACAATTCTCCTGGACCAGATGGATTCACAGCTAAGTTCTACTAGATATACAAAGAAGAGCTAGTACAAATTCCAATGAAACTATTCCAAACAATTCAGGAAGAAGGATTCCTCCCTAACTCATTCCATGAAGCCAGCATCACCCCAACACCAAAACTGAGCAAAGACAGAAAAATGAAAATGATAGGCCAATACCCCTGACGAAAATTGATGCAAAAATCTTCAACAAAATACTAGCAAACTCAATCTAGCAGCATATGAAAGAGTTAATTCACAATGATCAAGGAGACTGAATTCCTGGATGCAAAGTTGGTTCAACACATGTGTCAATAAATGTGATTCATCACATAAACAGAATTAAAAACAAAAACCATATGATCAATTTAAGACATAGAAAAATATTTCAATAAAATTCAACATGCCTTCATGGTGAAAATACTCAAGAAACTAGGCTTTGAAGGAACACACCTCAAAATAATGAACCATCTATGACAAACCCACAGCCAACATCATACTAAATGGGCAAAAGCTTGAGAACTGGAACAAGACAGAGATGCCCACTCTCTCCACTTCTATTCAACATAGTAGTGGAAGTACTAACAAGAGCAAACAGTCAAGAGGAAGAAATAAAAGGGATCCAAATAGTAAAAGAATAAGTCATAATATCTCTCTTCGTCAATGATATGATTCTATACCTAGAAAACCCTAAAGATTATACCAAAAAGGCTCCTAAAACTCAAACAACTTCAGTAAAGTTTCAGTGTACAAAAATCAATGTAGAAAAATCAGTAGCATTTCTATTCAACAACAGTGTTGAAGATGAGAACCAAATCAAGAATACAATCCCATTTACAATAGCCACACAAAACAAATAAAATACCTAGGAAGACATCTCACCAGGAGGTGAAAGGTCACTACAAGGGTAACTACAAAACACTGCTGAAAGAAATCAGAGATTATACAAAGGGAAAAACATTCCATGTTCATGGATTAGATTAATATCATTAAGTGGCCATACTGCTCAAAGCAATCTACAGATTGAACACTATGCCTATCAAACTACCAATGCCATTCTTCACAGAAGTAGAAAAATACTATTCTAAAATTTAAATGGAACCAATAAAGAACCCCACTAGACAAAGCAGTTCTAAGCATAAAGAACAAAGTCAGAGGCATCATAATACCTGACTCAAACTATACTATAAATCTGCAGCCATAAAAAGGAATGAGATTATGTCCTTTGCAGGGATGTGGATGAAGCTGGAAACCATCATCTGCAGCAAACTAACACAGAAACAGAAAACCAAACACCTCATGTTCTCACTCATATGTAGGAGTCGAGCCATGAGAACACATGGACACATGGAGGGGAATAACACACACCAGGGCATGTTGTGGGGTGGAGGGCAAAGGAAGGAAACTTAAGAGGACAGGTCAATAGGCACAGCAAACCACCATGGCACACGTATACCTATGTAACAAACCTGCACATTCTGCACATGTATCCTGGAATTTAAAGTAAAATAAAATAAAAATAAAATAAAAACTATGCTATAAGGCAACAGTAACCAAAACAGCATGATACTGTTACAACACATAGACCAACGGGACAGAATGAGAACCCAGAAATAAAGCCACACACCTATAGTCATCTGATCTTGAACAAAGTCGACAAAAATAATCAATGAGGAAAGTACTCCCTATTCAATAAATGGTGCTGGGATAGCTAGCTAGTCATATGCAGAAGAATTAAACTGGACCCCTTTCTCTCACCATATACAAATATTAAGATAAATTAAAGATTTAAATGTAAACCCTCAAACTATAAGACTTTTAGAAGAAAACCTAGGAAACACCATTTTGAACATTGACCTTAGGAAAGAATTTATGACGATGTCATCAAAATCAAGTACAACAAAAGCAAAAATTGACACATGAGGCCCAATTAAACTAGAGTTTCTGCACAGCAAAATAAACTATCAAAAGAGTAAACAGACAACCTACAGAAGGAGAGAAAATATTCTCAAAACTACACATTCAACAAAGGTCTAATATCCAGCATCGATAAAGAATTTAAACAATTGAACAAGCAAAAAACAAATAACCTCATTTAAAAATGGGCAAAAGAAATGAACAGATACTCCTCAAAAGAAGACATATAAATGGCCGACAAACATATGAAAAATGTTCCACTTCACTAGTCATCAGAGAAATGCAAATCAAACCACAATGACATATCTCCTTACACCTGTCAGAATGGCTATTATTAAAAAGTCAAAAAACAAAAAAAACAAAACAAAAAAACAAACAGATGCTGGTGAGGCCATGGAGAAAAGGGAACACTTAGACACAGTTAATGGGAGTGTAAATTAGTTCAGCCACCATGGAAAGTAGTTTGGAGATTTCTCCAAGAACTTAGAACTACCATTTGACCCAGCAATCCCATTACTGGGTATATATCCAAAAGAAAAATCATTCTTACATATGTATACTTGTGCCATGTTGGTGTGCTGCACCCATCAACTCGTCATTTACATCAGGTATAGCTCCCAATGCAATCCCTCTCCACGCCCCCTCCCCATAAAAGGCCCTGGTGTGTGATGTTCCCCTTCCTGAGTCCAAGTGGTCTCATTATTCAATTCCCACCTATGAGTGAGAACATGCGGTGTTTGGTTTTCTGTTCTTGTGATAGTTTGCTGAGAATGATGGTTTCCAGCTGCATCCATGTCCCTACAAAGGACACAAACTCATCCTTTCTTATGGCTGCATAGTATTCCATGGTGTATATGTGCCACATTTTCTTAATCCAGTCTGTCACTGATGGACATTTGAGTTGATTCCAAGTCTTTGCTATTGTGAATAGTGCTGCAGTAAACAGACATGTGCATGTGTCTTTATAGCAGCATGATTTATAATCCTTTGGGTATATCCCCAGTAATGGGATGGCTGGGTCAAATGGTATTTCTAGTTCTAGATCCTTGAGGAATCGCCACACTGTTTTCCACAATGGTTGAACTAGTTTACAGTCCCACAAACAGTGTAAAAATGTTCCTATTTCTCCACATCCTCTCCAGTACCTGTTGTTTCCTGACTTTTTAATGATTGCCATTCTAACTGGTGTGAGATGCTATCTCATTGTGGTTTTGATTTACATTTCTCTGATGGCCAGTGATGACGAGCATGTACCCTAGAACTTAAAGTATAATAAAAAAAAATTTTACAAATTTAAAAAAAGAAAAGAAAGAAAGAAAAACATCTGGCTGGGTGCAGTGGCTCATGCCTGTAATCCCAGCACTTTGGGAGGTCAAGGCGGGTGAATCATGAGGTCAGGAGTTCAAGACCAGCCTGGCCACCATGGCAAAACCCCATCTCTACTCAAAATACAAAAATTAGCCAGGTGTGGTGGTGCACGCCTTTAGTCCCAGCTACTCAGGAGGCTGAGGCAGGGGAATTGCTTGAACCCAGGACGCAAAGGTCTCAGTGAGCTGAGATCGCACCATTGCACTCCAGCCTGGGTGATAGAGCAAGACTTGTCTCAAAAAAAAAAAAAAAAAAAATCTCTTGTGATCCTTCTGACTTCTGATCTAAACTGCTTTCTTTCTCAATAGGCCCTCTATTCAGCTATCGAGTTGGAATTTTCCTTTCCCTCTTCCCAAGGGTTCCTTTCACCTCTCTCACTCATACTAGATTTTCTAATTCCTATATCTTATGTCTTCCTTTCTACTTGTTTTCTTATTTTTTCCAGTGAACATACTACAGTAGCTTCTTGAGAAAAGGTGAATGAAGATGTTCATAACTGGTAATTTTGCTAGGTATAAAATTGTAGGCTGGAAATAATTTTTTTTCTCAGATATTGAAGGTGATGTTCCATTGTCTCCTTTCTTCCAGTATTTCTATTGAATAGCAAAACCTATTTTTTTCTCATCTGGAAGCTTGTGAGATCTTTTATTTGTTCCTAGGGTTTCACAATTACTCAATAATGTGTTTTGGTATATCTTCCCCCACCCTCCACCCCCAGACAGTATCTCACCATATTTCCTACGCTGGAGTGCAGTGGCTAATCAGAGGTGTGATTAAAGCACACTACAGCCTCAAATTCCTGGCCTAAAGCAATCCTTCCACCTTGGCTCCCCAAGTAGCTTGAACTACAGATGTGACCAGCTGCTCCTGGCTAGTATCTAAACCACACAGTCATTTTTATCTAATTTTATCCAATATGCTGGATAACTAATGTGCCCTTTCATTTTGAATACTTGTCCTCAATACCAGAAAACATCCTTGATATATTTCTGTTTTTTCTGCTCTATAGTTTTCCTATTTTTATCTAATTCCAAAATTCTTATTGTTGAAGTGTTGCGCATCTTAGACTGATTCTCTGATTTTTTTCCTTCTCTATTATTTCAATTGCATTTATAACACAGTAAACAAAACTTAAGCATATAACACAAATAATTTTTCCATGTGTATACACTTGGTGAACCACAATTTATCTTCCTGTATTATACCACTTCTGATAGGTATATGAAACAACCCATCTTCCTGTGTTATAACCAACCTGTATTAATAGCCATCTTTAATAAGTAGCCACTATTATGGCCATGACCATAGTGTTATCTATTCTTAAACTTCACATAAATGAAAGCATCTACTATATACTCCTTGTTTCTTTCACTCAATAATTGTGTATTCAGATTCACCCATGGGGTTATGTGTAGCAAGTCTCTTCTTTTTCCTGCTATGAGTTCTCTAATTTTATTGTCTATCCTATTTCCTATCTCTGCGTACTGTTTTCTAGAGATACCCTCAACTTCATTTTCTAACCCTTTATTAGATGCAATTAAAAGTTTTTTCTGATTAAAAAAAAAAAAAGAAAAATCATTCTACCAAAAAGACACATGCATTTGCATGTTCATCGCAGCACTATTCACAATAGCAAAGACTTGGAATCAAACTAGGTGCCCATAATTAAAATCTACTCTTAGCAATTGTCAAGAAAAAAATACATTGTTATTAATTACAGTCACCATGATGTATAATAAATCTCTTGTACTCCTTCCTCTGAACTGAAATTTTGAATCTTTTAATCAACCTTTACCCCTCTCTCTCAAGGCCTGGTAATCACCATTCCATTCTCTACTTTTGAGTTCAACATTTTTACATTCCATATATAAGTGAGATACTGTAATATTCTTCTGTGCCTGAATTATTTCACCTAATGTAATGTTGAGGTTCTCCCATGGTGTCACAAACAGAATTTTCTTCTTTTCTTAAAGCTGATTAGTAGTATGTTTTTAAGGTTGAGTGATATTGTACATATATATATACGACATTTTTAATCCATCCATCCAATGATGGTTTCATATCTTTGATTTCACATCTTTGCTATTGTGAATCATATTGCAATGAATATGAGATATCTCTTGACAAACTGATTTCCTTTGGATATAAATAAAGGGTAAGGACTGCTGAATCATATGGTAGTTCTGTTTTTAACTTTTTGCGGAATCCTCATACTGTTTTCCTTAATAGCCATACAATTTACATTCCCACCAACCATTACTGCAGAGCTTGAATTCATTTAGTGTATAGAAAGCAATTGTACCATCTATGTAGGCTCTATTAGCAAATTATCACTACATTTTGTCAATTGATAAGTATCTTACTCCTCAAATGTATAACTTTAGTAAAATTATTTGAAAGCGAGACAGACATAATTTCACTGTAACTGATCATGTTAAAAATAAGACTCACTTTATAAAGAACAGGTCATTGGAATGTAGTTCTACCAAAGAGCGCTTTTGGAACAAGGCAGAATTATATACTATCTCTGTTCCCACCGCATACTCACTGTGTGAGTGAAAACTATAACTTTTCAAACTCAGCTTTCTTGATGGTAAAAACTATCATAATAATAGCAGCTACTTCATAGGGTTGCTAAGGAGCTAAAAAATAAGCCATGTAAAGTGTTCAATACATATGAACACTTTATATATATTATGTATTTACTATAGCTCTCATCACTTATGCAGAATACATTTAACAGTATGTTATAGTGTCTAATATAACTTCAGATACGAGTCAATCTAGCTTAAACTCAAAAATCAACATTGTCAGAGTTTCTGACCACCATTACCAGAACAGTCATTTTTGAATGGGCTCTAAAGAATCCACTCGGGGGTTCTGGTGAGTTACCTGGAGTACGTGAGGAATGGGATGGTGGTTTGTAGGGAGGAGTGATGAGCAGGGGACATAAGAATTGGGAAATAAACTGACACAAGCCAACTCTTAGGTCCATGACAGCTTCACAACATCATGTGAAAACACCTTTGATTCCTCACTTTCTATCAAACCCACATCAAATCTATCAGCTAATTGTCCATGCTACCTTCAAAGCATATCTAAAATTTGGCCATGTCAGACCACCTCTAATTCCATCACTCTAGTCTACATTACCATCATTTTTTCCTGCTCTCTCTTGCACTCCCAGTTCTCCCTCACAACCTATTCTCAACACCATATCCATCCTGATCCTGTTGAAACCTATACCTGATTTTTGTTGATCCTGTAATCAAGACATTTCAATGGCATCCCAACTAATGTAGAGTAAAATCCAAAAATCTTCCCTGTAAGGTCATCCACTAATTCTCAAATATCATTCCTTCCTACACTCCTCCTCACTCCTGCTGCCCCAGCAACAATGACCTCCTTGCTGTTCCTTGAACACATCAAGCACACTTCTACCTCATGGTCTTGGCACTTGTGATGCCCGCTACCTGTACCTCTCTTCTCTATAATATCCACATAGATGTCATGAATTTTTTCATAATGCCTTCAGATTCTCTTCACATGACACTTTGCCAGAGATGCCATCCTTGGCCCTCCTGCATAAATGAGACCCTACCAGTACCACTTTGTATCTCACCCTGCTTTCTTTTCACAGTTCCTATCACCACCCTCAGGCAAATCTTGAGATGGAGTCTTGCTCTGTCGCCCAGGCTGGAGTACAGTGGTACGATTTTGGCTCACTGCAACCACCACCTCCCAATTTCAAGCAATTCTCCCACCTCAGCCTCCTGAGTAGCTGGAGCTACAGGTGGGCACGACAACATCTGGCTAATATTTTTTGTAAAGACAGGGTTTCACCACGTTGGCCAGGCTTGTCTCAAACTCCTGACCCCACGTGATCCACCTGCCTTGGCCTCCCAAAGTGCTGGGATTATAGCCATGAACCAACATGCCCAGACTATTAAAAATTTTTTTTCTTGTAATTATTTCCTAAATAATACAGTATAACAACTACTTACATAGTATTTACATCATATTAGGTATGATAAGTAATCTAGAGTTGATTAAAAGCATACAGGAGGATATGCATAGGTTATATGCAAACGCTATTCCATTCATATCAGGAACTTGAACATCTGCAGAATTTGGCATCTAAGGGAGCTCCTGGAATCAATCCACCATGGATACCAATGTATAACTTATAATTTACTTGGAGAACAAATGAGAAAGTGGTATCCTGGATGGCCCTTAGGAGCTTGGCTTGTGGGAATGGGCAGATGTTGGTACAAATTCGCTGAGATTAGAAATCTGAGAAGAAAACTGGGGCAGCAGTATATTAGTTCTTTATTGCTTCATATCAAATTACTCCAAAATTTAGCAGCTTAAAACATTAAGCACAGCTATCATCTCACAGATTTTCTGAGGGTCAGAAATATGGGAGCAGATTAGCTGTGTGGTTTTGGTCAAGTGTCCCTTACAAGGTTACAACCAAACTACCTGCCAGTGCTGCAGTTATTTCAAGGTTCTATTGTAACTGAAGTATCCACTTCCAAGCTCACTAATGTGATTTTGGGCAGGTCTCACTTCCCCATTAGCTATTGACTTGAGGCTTCAGTTTCTTGCAACATATGCTCCTCCCTAGGACTGCTCATGACACAGCAGTTTGCTTACTCTCAGACAAGAAGTCCAAAAGAGAGAGAGCACAAGAGAAAATATTCAAGATGGAAGCTTCAGAACATTTAAACTAACATTAGGAGTGACATGCCATTACTTCTGTCATATGGTATTATGTGACCAACCTCAGTATAATGTGTGTGATGGGGAAGGCTACACAAGTGGGTGAACACCAAGAAATAGAAATCATTCAGGGCCAGCTTGGAGGCTGGTATCCACAGAGGGTATATTGTGAGTTTAGCAAAGGATGGGTTGATTTTGAGGGGCCTTTGAGATATTTAAGGGAAAATGTCAGAGTCAGTGGTGAGGGCAGTTCAAGCAAATGAGGATAGGCTGGGGAACCAAGAAAACATCCTAACTTAGGTGTGTTTTAATAATAATCACAACTCATTACTCAAATTTATTAACCTGAAATCTTGCCAATAAATGAGTAAAGCTGATCTACCTTCATTTTATTTTATACTACTGGTCATGTTCTGATGTATGACTTTTAAAAAATGCATATACTTATTAAAATTTAGGGACATCTACTTCATAACATTAAACTATGTAATTAAATGATCAATTTATTCTATTAATAACATTTTACCTCACATTATTGAAGAATACTAAGAGTAAAATCATAACACATAAAATCAATTTTTCATGTATTGCACATTTTATTGTGAAGTTTTTAGATCTTCAGGCAAGAACAAGCCAACATTCCCCTATCTGAACAAAATCTTCTATATTATCTAACATGTCCTAGATGTAACCTTTCCCCACCTTCTCTAGGACCTTGCTCATGAATGATCTCTTTGCCCCTCACTGGACATTTGCCCTTAGCTTATACACATGTGCATATTCATTCTTCTTAAGCAATAACCTTTCCTTACATTTCTTTTTTTTCTCATAAACTATAATCTTATTGGCTTCTTTTCTCTGCCAAACTTTACAAAAGAATATACACTATTAAATTCCCGTATATTTTTCTTTTACTAAAACCCAACATGTATTCTTATCCACTCTGCTAAAACTGCTCTGCCAAGGCCAGCAATGATCTTCTAGCCATCAGATATGTTCATTGTCTTTTGCTCATTTCACCTTTTTATACAGCCTTCAACTGTGTCAACAGTTTTCTTGTATCAAAACTCTTACTTCTGGTTCACTAGAAGGTCTTCTGCTCCCATCCCCACCCATCTTCTCTGTCTCCTGGCACCAATGTAAATATACAGTCTATAGATTTCTTTTCTTCTTTCCATGCTTTCTCCTTTGCCAGTCTCATCTAGACTCATGACCTCAAATACTCCCTTGATGTTGACAAGTTCTACATATCTATTTACAGCTCTTATTTCTCTCTCAAGGTCAGCCCCACAATTTTAACTGAATTCAATATATTTCCTCTTTCATGGGGACACCATCCTCCTGAGTCCCTACGCTGAAAACATTTTCACACACTTAACACTTCAGTTTCCCTGGTTTGCCAACATGTAATCAATATTCATTCTGCCTTCATAACAACTATCACATCCATTTCCTCTCCCTTTATTCTTATCACCACTATCTTACTTTACTTTAGGGCCTCCTGATTTCCCATCCTCATGTCCCATTGTTGCAGTCTCCAAATTGTCTCCCTGCTTTTATTTTTCTCCTTCCACATTCTGTTTTATACAAAGCCAGGGTCTTCTAAAACATCCCTTGGAAGCCTTCAATAACTCCCCATTAAAAAATAAAGTCTAAACTTTCTATTCTGACATTCAATTTCTTTACTTCATTAACTGATCTGTATTTAGATGTCACACTGTTTAACAACCTCATAAAAAAGCCCCAGCCTTCTTGAATCAGTTTCTGCTTTTGAGGGAACTCAGTGCATTTTAGGTTTACTCTCAATAACGTAGTTGTTTGGCTTCTGATTAGTAATCAGCTATTTCATCTTAGCTGAGTTCAAATACAACCACCACCCTAAAACTGTCACCAAGTTTCACTTTTTGAAGAAAAAGAAATGGCTTTCAATAAAAGATCTTCCATCACATTATTTTAAGTATTATTTATCTGTGAAAGGACTGGCTTTCCTCCTTCAGTCAAATGCAAAGCTGTGTGCTCTGGCTTTGTGTAGTTGAAAGGGTAATAATTCAACCATGTGACTAATATGAAATGCATCCTATTTTTCTGGTTTTCTAATGAAAATAAAATCTTTTATGTTTCTTTATGTCAATTGACAAACTAAAAGTGTATATATTGGGGTACAACATGATGTTTTGGAACATGTATACATTGTGGAATGGCATGTGATGAGAAGGCTTAAAATCTACTCTTAGCAATTTTCAAGAGTATAATTTATTACAACAACTATGCTCTCTATGTTGTATAATAGACCTCTTGAACTTATTCCTCCTATCTAAATGAAATTTTGTATCCTTTGACCAACATCGCCCCAACCCTACCCCACCCCCAGCCCCTGGTCACTACCATTCTACTCTCTGCTTCTATGTCAACTTTTTAAGACTCCATGTATTAGTGAAATCATGTAGTACTTGTCTTTCTGTGCCTGGTTCATTTCTCTTAGCACAATGCCAGTATGTAGGAATGTGCCCTAAGACATACTTTTGTGCTCACAAAAGACAATTACTTATAACAAAATATTGCTTATTTGATTAATGATACTTTATGATTTAATCTATGAATTTAAAGAAAATCATTGAAAATTAAAGTTACCAATTATTTTCATGAGTTAGAAATCCACTAAAATTATGTAAAACAGTGCTACAGAATCAAAGTCAATATCAAACACCACCCTAAAATTTAAACACATTTTAAACAGTGTTAAACTCCAGAAAATTTTACAAGAAAACA
This sequence comes from Macaca mulatta, assembly GCF_049350105.2. Lineage (NCBI taxonomy): Eukaryota > Metazoa > Chordata > Mammalia > Primates > Cercopithecidae > Macaca > Macaca mulatta. The sequence goes on from NC_133409.1 coordinate 109,491,779, forward strand.
AATCACTGCAACCAAAATGCTCACCCTTTTTTTGCCTGATATGAGACTAAAACAGAGAAAGGTGAGTGAATTAATTGATCATCCCACCGACTATTTTCTCACATTCCACTGCTATTTCTTTCAGGCTTTTCAGTGTATTATAGCTCCCCCAGTAATGTCTCAGTCTCCACATTACTGACTCTTGACTTGAGTCTGGCAGCAGGGGTCCAGAGCTGCTTTTCTTAATGAAGCTGCTTCTCAATATTGTACAGCTGGGCATGAAAGAAACGTACTTTGCCTACATAACACCCAAAAGTCTTTCTTTGACCCCATTTCTTAATTAACACTAAACAATTTTTGTTGACTTTCAAGTATGGGTAAAGCTTACATATCATAGGTAACAAGTTGACCTGAAAATAATCATTTTAACATAAAACACTTTGACGAGCATTGGTGGGTCATACAGTGAAAACCTGTCGAGAAAACACTGGACATAGTGTCAGAAGACTCAGTGTGAATGCTAACAATGCCACCTTTCAGCTAAACAACTCTTAGCAAGGTGCATTTGACCTTCAATTTCCTTAGCTGCAAAACCAAATCTCTCAGGTGATAGTTTACATGTTAGTAAAAAGTAAGACATTATATGTAATCATCTTTTTGTGAAAGTGTAAAGCAATACATAAATACGAGGTATGCCTCTTACCAATCTTCAGGAAAATCTCTCCTTAGTAAAACCAGGTTCTTTAGGTCACATTTCTGTCCCTGCTTCCTATTTGGGACAAAGTTCACACCTCAGGGAAACTAACATTTCTCAGGTTGAAAGACATCTGATTCCAAGTGTTTCTATATGCAACTGAAAAGTACACTTTGACTAACAGCTGTATAACTTTGAAGAAAACTGAGCTAAAATGGGACTTAGGTAATATTAAGGTAAGCCTGAGAAATATTTAAGTGAGAAGTACTGCTAGGTTTTAGCTTGAAGATACAGAAATATGATATAAAAATAAATATATTTCTCACAAAATCCCTGCAGAAGTTGCATTTATTGAGGTCAGAAGACACATTCCAAAATCTATGGGTTACTTAAGGACCAGCTATAATCTGCCAGGAGAAAAAAAAAACTCAACATCTTTCTTTCCAGATCATCTCTTCTCTTGTATGGCAACAACCTTTGTCAACTTTTATGGCCTTCTGAGAACAGAAAGTTAACAGTACATTTCCTATTTTCAGATAAATAATATACTTCAATATATATTCTTCTCATATCAAATGACATAGTGATGGTGGCTAACTTCTCAGGCTAGATATATGACTTGTTTGTGTTTATATATCAATCACAAATATAAAACATAATACATACATATAGTTATTGAATACAGGATTACAACAGAAAGCATTAGCATTAGTTGTCAATAATGGCCAAAATCTTAACACTTGAAAGAAAGGACTCACGACGATTACAGATGATGTTAGAAGCAGGCTAGCTTCTCCCTAAATGTTATGAAACCTCTGTCCAACTCATCAAACATGGCTCCTTTAGTACCACTTAACTGTCTTCTGATTATAGCAATTTTCATACACATATAAGAGTACTATCTCCATTAATATTTTAAATATTTACATTTATATGTAAATAATCAAATAACTTTGAAACTTAAAATGCCAACTCTCTAGTAATAGCTTTTATAGATTGTGACAGTCCAAGTGCAAACTTTACATGATAAAAAGATAAATGTATGGATAGATAATGAAGCAGCCAGAATTAAAGAGCTTATATGTCTGTGCATGTTTATATGTCTATACATATTCCTATTGGGCTGGAAGGTAACTTTTAAATTACACTATTTTAGACAACGTTCTAGTCTGTTATATGTGAGGTCAGCTATGAGATGAAACAACCATTTTCTCTCTGAACCAAACAAAAAAAAAAAATCATCGAACAACAGATAAGACCTTTACAAAATAATAATTCTTACACTGCAAACGTGTCTTTTAAAAAAATCTTAGGTAAAAATGATTTCCAAAATTGGTTTTGGGCCTTAAAATTGTTTATAATGTTTATGTTCCTTACTTTAAAGTCCCTCTCTGATGTCTTTGTCTCTATGACAGGTTCCCAGAAAAATCTACTCTGTCCACTTAAGAAAATTCTACCTCCTTCAAGAGGTTCTCCTTTCAAAATTATGTGATTGGGAAATAGCAATATCAGTGAGATCTATCTATACAGAATTTGCATTTAAATTAATCATATAATATTTATGTTTTATGCAATCCTTGAAATCAAGTAAGTATCTCAGTTTTACAATGAAGGAAAGCATATATACAATTTAAACTAACAAAGCCAAATATACATATAATCGACTACTTGTAAAAGAATCTGACACACATAAAATGGGGAATTACAGGTCCTTGTTCCTCTCTTCACTACAGCTACTTAACAAAACAAGCACTCTGGATTTCAGTTTCCTCCCAGTCACACTATTTGACCTGCCTGCCACAGAGGACCATGATGAGAATCAAATGAGATCGCATATTTCAAAACAGCATAGTGCTTTAATTGCTTTATTATTACTCTTTAGGCAAAGATAATTTTAAGTTATTTTGGATTTTCAGAAAAACAGAAGCTTCCAGCCTTTACTATTAAATCCTGAAACTACATATTTTTGGTAGCTTAAATGTGTTCACTATCTGACAGAAATACCAAACTGAAGACATGGGCATAAAAGGTTTTGCTAAATTGGTCTTGCTAGAATTGGTTGAATAAATGCTTTAGATTATGTAAGTTTTAAGACATTGGTGAGGATAGGGGGAGGACTGTGGGGAGTTGTGGACAACTAAACGAAGCCTAATAGAGTAGAAGAAGCACTAATCAGAGTTGAGAGAACTGGCTGAGGGTCCTAACCACCAACTTACTCTATGACTTTACTTTTAGTCATAACTCTATGGCCTTGAATTCCCTAAGCAATTGACTCAAAATTCACTTTCCTCCCCTTAAAAGAAAATATCTTTGAATAAGAATTAAGTATTCTGGCAACCCACTCCCCTCTCCCTGGCATTATGTATTCTGAGCAACCATTAATAGAAAAGTAAGTTAGGGCAATTATTATAAGCCTAAATTTATCTCCCTAAAATATTATTTTCACCTTGTCATTCTGCTGCTTAAAACTTCCAGTCTTCTCACTGACCTTAAGATGAAGTCCAGGAGGCTTAGGTGTCCTTATAAGGATAGTCACAATACAGCTTCAACTATCCATTCCACATCCTCTCTTAACGCCCCAACAGTACCAGTACTGGTGAGTATTTATTTCCATCCCTCCCCCAGCCCCATGTACAATCCCTTCTCTCTACCTATTCAAATCCTAAGCATCCTTACAGTTCACTATAAGGAACTTCTGGTCCTTGAAGGCTTCTTTAGCTTTCCAAACCAACCTCTTTTACAAGCACTCGAATTATAGCCGTTTGTTAGCCCATTTTCATACTGTTAGAAAGAACTGCCCAAGGCTAGGTAATTTAAAAAGAAAAGAGGTTTAATTGACTCAGTTCAGCATGACTGGGGAAGCCTCAGGAAACTTACAGTCATGGCAGAAGGCGAAGAGGAAACAAGGCATCTTCTTCACAAGGTGGCAAGAAGTGCTGACCAAAGCAGGAGGAGCCACTTATAAACTATCAGATCTGTGCGAACTCACTCACTATCATAAGAAAAGCCTGGGGTAAACTGCACCCATGACTCAATTACCTCCACCTGGTCTCTCCCTTGACACATGGGGATTATGGGGGATTATTACAATTCAAGATGAGATTTGGGTGGGTACACAAAGATTAACAGTATCAACTACCCTCGGTTTTTTTGTTTGTTTGTTTGTTTTTTTGCTACTATCTGATTGTTTCATGAATATATGCCTAGGTTTTATGGATAAATTACAAGCACCTGATGAAGGGATTAACTTGAAAGTATGGGCAACCTTCAGAGTCATTGTAGGAAAAAGCAACAAAAGACAGAGGTAAACATGAGTGTTAGTACTATCATCCTCACGGACCCTCAAAATTTCAAAAGTATTGTTTTATTAGGGTGGATGACAATTTAATTCTATTTTCTATGGAAGACATAGGATTGAGTTTCCATCTTCCGAGGCTATTTGTCTTCAGTTTAGTCTATGCTTTCCTGAAAATCCAATAAGCATCAGAACAGAAAGACCAAATGTTCCCTCCCATTAAAACTGTCACCAAAGCATATACACACACATCCACATTATTAAAAACAAAATAGGAGATTTGAGACTATTATAGTTTAATTTATACCAAGTGTAGGTGTGGGTAATTTCTGAACATCTTTAGCTATTTGTCATTCATTTATTCCACTTGAACAATCTTCATCTTTTGAAAGTCAGAGAGAAATGAGGTTAAAAAAAAGAAAAATAGAAAGTTTCACCAAATTTTAACTCTTCCTTGCAACCACTTCACAATCTTAGAGCTCTTCAGATTTAGAAGGTTATGAATTAGCTACTTCCAAATTCAAACCTTTGAATAATTAGTATGTGCAAAGCTTGATCGTGTTTTTCAACTGGGCTTAAGTCTTTTGAAGAAAATGCCAGCCTGGCCAACACGGTGAAACCCTGTCTCTACTAAAAATACAAAAATTAGCCGGGCATGGTGGTGGGCACCTGTAATCCCAGCTACTCAGGAGGCTGAGGCAGAAGAATTGCTTGAACCTGGGAGGTAGAAGTTGCAGTGAGCCGAGATCGTTCCACTGCACTCCAGCCTTGGTAAGATACAGAGTGAGACTCCAATAAAAAAAAGAGAGAGAGAGAGACAGAAAATTACTATTGAATGAAATAGAATTAAAACTCAAGTTATAAATACTCTGTGTTTATGTCTAGCCTATCACTTAACAAAGGCATTTTATATTATGGAGATTTTACATTTTTCCACAATTTAGTAGATTTTAATTCCTACTTGTTGGAACAGATTAGAGGTCAACTAGAAGAACTCTGGTGAGAAGTGCTAAAGAGGCTAAACTTTCAAGTATTGGAAAATAATGACAAGAACTTATAGAAATACCCCATGTTGATGCCAAGTTGACATATTAGAAAAGAACATTGAGATAAAAGTAGAAACCCCAAGGCAGATACAAATTCATAAATTAGAAAACTAAGCTAAAATATACAGATGGAATACCAAAGAAATCTGTGCAAAAGCTAACCTGGGAGGAACACTATATGAAAAAGTTGTCTATTTGTCACAAGTTGAGGTTTCTAAAAATTGTAAAAGTAGACTCAACTTTATTCAAACTGGTAATAACCACCCCACTAAGAAGGTTCTCTGAGGGCTTTCAACTGAGATTGCACCACCCTGGTGCTCCAACTTCAGCTGAGACAAATAGGTATGTATACAATTTTCCTCACCTGGCTCCCTCCTTCACCTGACCCTAGATTGCCTCTTAGCCTCAGTTTCTTACACTCATGCTTATTTAAATTTGCTATCAGCTCCAGCTGATAGCTTTTCTTTCCATTTGGGCTTCTCCAACTCTCCTTTAGTCTGTTCTCATATTGCTATAAAGAAATATCTGAGACTGGGTGATTTATTAACAAAAACAACAAAAAGGTTTAATTGGCTCACAGTCCCACTGGCTATACAGGAAGCATGGCTGGAGAGCCCTCAGGGAGCTTTTACTCATGGCAAAAGGCAAAGCTGGAACAGGCATTTTCATATGGCCCAGGCAGGAGGAAAAGAGAGAAGGGGGAGGTGCTACACACTTTCAAACCACCAGATTTTTTTTTCTTTTTCTTTTTTTCTATTATACTTTAAGTTCTAGGGTACATGTGCACAACGTGCAGTTTTGTTACATATGTATACATGTCCCATGTTGGTTTGCTGCACCCATTAACTCGTCATTTAGGTATTTCTCCTAATGCTATCCCTCCCCCATTCCCCCACCCCACGACAGGCCCCAGTGTGTGACGTTCCCCACCCTGTGTCCAAGTATTCTTATTGTTCAATTCCCATCTATGAGTGAAAACATGCAGTGTTTGGTTTTCTGTCCTTGCGATAGTTTGCTCAGAATGACGGTTTCCAGCTTCATCTATGTCCCTACAAAGGACACGAACTCATCCTTTTTATGGCTGCATAGTATTCCATGGTGTATATGTGCCACATTTTCTTAATCCAGTCTGTCACTGATGGACATCTGGGTTGATTCCTAGTCTTTGCTATTGTGAATAGTGCTGCAATAAACATACGTGTACATGTGTCTTTATAACAGCATGATTTATAATCCTTTGGGTATATACCCAGTAATGGGATGGCTGGGTCAAGTGGTATTTCTAGTTCTAGATCCTTGAGGAATCGCCACACTGTTTAATGACCAGATCTTGTGAGAACTTACTCACCATCACGATAACAGCACCAAAGGGATGGTGCTAAGTCATTCATGAAGGATCCACCAACATGATTGTTACCTTCCATTAGGCCCCACCTCCAACATTTATGATTACAATTTGACATGAGATTTGGGTGGGGTCACAGATCCAAACCATATCACCTGTCTATTCTTTATCTGCCTGTGTTTAGCCTGTTTCATTTCAGTATGAACATCTCAAAGGAGACACACTCTGCTACCTGCCTCATGTTATGGCAATCACATAGCTTTACCCTCATGAAAATTGCTATTATAAAGGAATAATGTCACTAGTATGCCTTGTAAAATAAAGGAACTCATGCATTGTGTAACATTATGTCACACATTTTGAAGACTTTTTAATTATTGCCAATGGCAAAATGTCCCAAAAATTGATACAATATCATTTCCTTAAGAATAAATATTCTTGTTTCAATCCAGCCCTCAAGACCTCTCTTTTACTCATGTGTTCCCTCCAAGATATGTCCTCACCTTGTTTGACTTGGCCTTATGAATGGGACCCACTAGCTTACTGTAGCAATCCAATTTTATCTTATAATATGTTTTGTAAATGGCAATTGGCCTTCTGTTTTCATTTTCTTACCATGATCACGGTTATTTTGATATTGCATAAGTTGAGTATACCTTCACCATTTCCCTCCCCCTTACTCAGGGGAAATGAATGAAATGTTCATTTGCAAAGTAGTGAACCTCATAATAAAGTTTTAAGAAATAACAGAATATGTCATTATCTAATATTACATAAAATATAATTTTATATAATATTACTTTTGTGTTGCCCAATTGAAAACTAAATTTGCCTCTATTCTATGAACACTTTAGATAATGTACACAAAAACAGATTAACACCTCCTTGTCTTTCCTGTTTCTTTCCTCAACCAGGAAATTCCTCCACTTCATGTCCGTATTAAATCTTGTATGTTATTCAAACTTCAGATAATTATTCTGTCCCAAAGGAAGCCTTCTTAAAACCACAAAACTTTCCTGGTCTCCCACTGACAGTCTTCATTCTTTCATGTTGCCTCATGATTAAGCCCAACCTCACAATCTAGACCTCACCCCCATAAAAACCTGTTCTGCCACTCATTCCCTTAGAACTCTGTCATGTAGCTGATGACAATTCAATCAAATCAGATGTTTTATCTAAAAGAGAGTCAGTCATTCACTAACAGGCATTATAGCTGTGATGTTGACAGAATGAGCCCAACAGCAGCCTTCATTGCTTTACACAATTCATGACAGGAATTTTTAGACACAATTCATGACAGGAATTTTTAGACACAATGACAGATGCACAAGGGAATATTTTAGGGTAAATGATGACTTGTAACTCCTTAAATGGGCCATTCATAGATGGTATCAGTGCTAACACTATCTTTCCAGAAACTTGTAGCCAACAAAAGCCAGACTCTGAAATTCAAATCTAAACAGGAATTAAAATAAACAAAGAATTCAGGAAAACTATTCAAGCACTTGCAGATCTTCCACTAGACTTTTTCACTTGTAACTACTGTTTATTTGTCCTTAGAAAGAATACAGGTCTTACAATACTTTACCTTATCGGATCAACCTAGGATTAATCTTATAAGTGAGGTGCTTTTTAAAATGTTATATTATCCCCATAAGTATTAAGATAGCTCTTTCTTCATTTCCATTATACTTGGGCATAGTTTGGATACATCTCCTTCTACACAGTACCTCCTGAAATAAGATGGACTCCTGTCTATTTCAATTAGTTTCATATAGATAAAAAGTATGTGTTGTCTGCATTTAAATTCTCCAGCTATAGGCATTCCTTCTACAAAAACACATCATTGGCAACAGGAAATCAGGTGACATTTCAAAAAAGATAGGAAATGGCCACCCTTCCCATTTTTGTAGACATTTGACAGATTGAAAGAAAATACTTTGCACTATGTTTAATCTTATTGACCATTTGTATGTCTTATTTGGAGAAATATCTAGTCAAGTCCTTTGCCTATTTTTTAATCACATTGCCAGTGTTTAGGGTTCTTGTTTTTGTTTTCTCTAAGTCTTTGTTTTTGTTTTGTTTTTTTGTTCTTCTTTTTTTCCTATTGAATTGTATGAGTTCCTATATATTTTGGAAAATAACACTTTATCAGATGTATGGTTTATAAATATTTTCTCCCATTCTGTAGATTGCTTTTTCACGTAGTTGACTGTTTCCTTTTCTGTGTAGGAGCTTTTTAGTTTAATGTCATTCCACTTGTCTGTTTTCGTTTTTGTTGGCTGTGCTTTTGGTGTCATATTTAGGAAACTATTGCCAAGACCAATATCAAGGAGATTTCTCCCATGTCTTCTTCTAACAGTTTTACAGTTTCAGGTCTTACGTTTCAGTCTTTTATCCATTTTGAGTTGATTTTTTGGACAGGACTCATCTGGTGTGAGACAAGGGTCCAATTTCATTCTTTTGCATGTGTATATCTAGTTTTCCCAACACTATTTGTAAAAGAGACCATCTTTCCCTCATTGTATATTCTTGGTACCCTTATTGAAAACCAGTTAACTGTGTGTGTTTATCTCTGGGATCTTTATTCTGTTCCATTGGTGTATATTTCTGTCTTTATGCCAGTACCATATTGTTTTACTTATTGTTAGTTTGCAATATATTTTAAAACAGAGAAGTGAGGCCTTCAGCTTTGTTCTTCTTCCTCAAAATTGTTTTGTCTGTTCAAGGATCCTTGTGGCTCCATCTGAATTTGAAGATTTTTTCTGTAAAAAAAAATGTTATTGGGATTTTGATAGAGATTGCATTGAGTCTATAGATTGCTTTAGGTCATATGCACATTTTAGCAGTACTAAGTCTTCCTGTACATAAACCAGGGAAGGCTTTCGATTTATTTCTATTTCTATCTTCTTTCATTTGTTTCATCAAATTTTTCTAATTTTCAGTGTGCAATCTTTCACCTTCTTATTTTATTCTTAAATTTGGGTTTTTTTTTCAGTGTTATTATAAACAGAATTCTTTTCTTAATTTCCTTTTTGGATAGAACCATTTTAGTGTATAAAAACACAACTAATTTTTGTATGTTAATCTTTATCCTGCAACTGTACTGAATTCATTTACTAGTCCTAACACGGTTTTTAATGGAATCTCAAGGGTTTTCTACATATAAGATTATGTCATCTGCAAACACAAAGAATATAACTTGTTCCTTCCCAATTCAGATACCTTTTATTTTCCCTAATTGCTCTGGTTAGGACTCCTAGTGCTATGTTGACTAGAAGTGGTGGAAGTGGGCATGTTTGTCTTCTTTCTGATCTTAGAGGAAAAGATTTTATTTTGTCCCCATTGAATGTGATGTTAGCTATGGGATTTTCATATACGGCCTCGATTATGTTAATGTAATTTCCTTCTATCCCTAGTTTATTGAGAATTTTTATCATTTCAAGAGTGTTGAATTTGGTCAGATCCTTTTTCTGTATCTATTGAAATGATCATGATTTTTATTCTTCATTCTATTAATCTGATGTATTATATTAATTCATTTTTTATGCCAAACAATCCTTGCATCCCTTGCATGCATTTATGTTCATCCAGGATTTCAGCCTATAGTTTTCTTTTCTTGTGGTGTTTTTGTCTGGCTTTCATATCAGGATACTGCTGGCCTTATAAAATGAGTTGGAAGTATTTCTTCCTGTTCAATTTTTTTGAAGAGTTTGAGGATTGACATTAATTCTTGGCATGTTTCGTAGAATTTACTAGTGAAGTCAACTATTCTGGGCTTTTCTCTTTTGGGAGGATTTTGATTACTGATTCCATCTTCTTATTAGTAATAGGCCTGTTCAGATTTTCTATTTCTTCATTATTTAGTCTTGGTAAATTGTATGTGTCTAGTAATTTATCCCTTTCTTCTAGGTTATCCAATTTATTCGTATATAATTGTTCATAATAGTCTCTTATGATCTTTTTTATTCCTATGGCATTAGTTGTAATGTCTCTTTTTTTATTTCTAACTTTATTTACCTGAGTTTTGTCTCTTGTTTTATTAGTCTAGCTAAAAGTTTGATGATTTTGTTTATATTTTCAAAAACTAAACTCAGTTTTGTTTATTTTTTCTATTGTTTTTCTCTACTCTATTTCATTTATTTCTGCTCTGATCTTTCTTCTTTCCTTCTGCTAACTTTAGGCTTTGTTTTTTTTTTCTAGCTCCTTGAAGTGGAACACTAATTTATATATTTGAGATCTTTCTTTTTTGATGTAGGAGCAACTTTCATTGCTATAAGTTCTCCCTTAGTACTAGTTTTGCTGCATCCCGCAAGTTTTGGTATATTGTGTTTTCATTTTTTGTCTCAGGGTATTTCTTAATTTCCCTTTTGATTTCTTCTTTGCATTTTTTTTCCTTACCTGCTTCTAAGCAATTTACACATGTGTAGTTTAATGCCTAATACAGATCACTTGAAAATTAATCTCCTATTATCTAAAATTCAATTATCTAAAACCTAATTCTAAAACCTGTTACAATATTGAGTTCCACGGACTGAAAACTTGAGAGCTGGAGGATACTAGAGATCCAATTTTCTGCTTTCTTACACTTAGCAAAATTTTTTAAAAGAACAGAATATAAGCTCTTCTGTTCTTTAGATATATTCTTTCTTGTTCTCAATAAATTTTATTCTGTTATCTCTGAATAACAACAATAAAACCTGTTTTTCCTACTTTATTTCTCCTATAAAGTTTTTGTTTCTCTACCATCTATGGACAGTGCATGAGATATAGGCTTAATCCCATTAATGAGGGGAGATGCCCTCCTGACCTAATCACCTCATGAAGGTCCTGTTCCACCTCTTAATATTATCACAATGGCAACATCTGAATTTTAGAAAGGACATATTCAAATATTGGAAGGGCTACATAGGAGTCACAGCAAGATCGCAGGTAACTCTGAGGGAAAACCAGTGGGAAGGAATCACTGTGTACTGACAAAGCTAAGAGAACAAACCCCAGGTGACAGCATTAACACTGCAGAAGCAACGTGGTGACAGCAGATACAGCAACTCAGAGATAGATACGCACATGCCAGGCAAGAGGAGATCCCTCAGCGGAGGTCAGCAAGGCACTGAGGACAGTAAATGGACCAGAGGCTCCACCCCTAATGCCATTAAATTAAATAAGAACAATGTGACGTGTTGAGTAAAGGAACCCTGCATCCAGATTCAGAAGGAAAATTAGGGAGAAAGAAACCCTGAAAGCTTGAGTATTTATTTACTCAAAAATGTCTGGGGTAATTTGGATAGGACTGAGGAAAGTGAAAGAACTGTTACCTTTAAAGAGAAAGATTAATCACAGGGACCACACAAGACAGGGCTCAGGGGAAAGGTGAATTCACTCACAGAGGATAAAGGACATTATATGTATGCATGCCTGAGTCATGACTCCAAGCATTAAACCCAAAATGGAGAGACTAGAACCTGAAGAATTCTGTATTTCACACTTTCCTCTGGCAGATGAAGCCCCACAGAGGCTGAGCAGTAAAGGTTCAAGTGACCAACACAAATTTCTCCTTCAGAAATGATAAACTGATGCTACGCAATTCTATAATTTTAGAGAAGGAAAATTGGGATTCAGGAAAAATTAATGATTAGCTTAATTGAATGCTATGGTTCTATGTATTCAACTTATCAGCCACAGAAATAAAAATTTAAATTTGTTTTTCTAGCTAGCACCAATATATGGGGAGAATGGGAAGCAGACATTAAGTCCTGAGGCCATGAAACTTCAAGAAAAGAATACAGTTAAATCTTCAATCAGACCATAACCAAAATTAGTTTTGAACCTGAGTTTCATATTTATTTTATTAAATAATGAGCTCTCTCCCAGATAACTGAGTTCTAATCATTGAAGAGGAAATTATTGAGAACTTAATTCTGATCGGTTCACTTTATTTCAATTAAGTATTTACTAAGAATTAGCTGGGTGGCAGTCATTGTGCTAAATGCTGGGAGTAGAGCAAGCAGTGAGCTAGACCAACAAAGTCAATAACCTCTTGGGCCTGGAGTGGGAGAGTGAGCTACATCAATACAGTCACTACCCCTTATGGATAACTAAAAAAACTGAAAATATAGAAGAGATAAATTGACATAGTAGAACAGTATAGTATATCTAAAATTGTACTTGATTTGATTAATTAGGGAATTTGAGATTTCTGAAATTTATTGATTGGTTATTTCTATCTTTTAAGGATTTAGAAAACTAATAAATGAGAAAAAATTAGAGTACATGGGTCACTGATGAAAATAAATTTGGATTTTAAATCATTGATGGACCTTCAAAATGTAATAGTCATAGCAAGACCTATTTTATCTCACCAACTATCTTCTGGGTTGTACACAAATCAAGCTACAGATACACACACACCCTATATGAGAGGTTCTCAAATGCATGGCCTTAAGACCCTTTTAAACTCTTAAAAATTGAATACCCAAAGAGCTTTATGTTCATGTGGATTTAATTTATTGATTTTTACTGTATTAGAAAGTAAAACTGTCTACAGCCATACTACCCTAAACATGCCCAATCTCATCTAGAAAGTAAAACTGAGTTTAAAAATACTTATTATTTTAATATTTGTTATTTAATATAGTTACTATTAATATTATATAAAATAAATTATTGTCAAATGTTTATCAATTTTAAAATAACAATAAATACAGAAATCTCTATATTGTCCAAAACAAAAAAGTGAGAATAATAGCATTTGATTTACGTTTTCCAGAACTTTATTATCTGACTTAACAGAAGTTAGCTGAAGTCTCATATCTGCTTCACCATTCAACATGTTGTGATATAGTATTTTTGTTGAAGTCAATGGAGAAAATCCAGCCTTGCAGAGCTATGTAAGTGGAAAAGGAAAAATCTTATAAACTTCCTGAGAGGAGCTTGTTGACTCCCAGGAGTCCTCAAACCACACTTTGAAAACCGCTACTCTGCACATTCCCTCAACTTTGGATTTAGGTGTTTACACCTGTCTCTTCAAAGGAATCCCAACTTTCCTTGACCAGGAAAGAGCAGTCTTGAATCCTCAATAAAGGGAGAGGCCAGCCTCAACCATACTGGGCTCTTATCTCTAGCTTGAAGAAAAATTATAAAACGGTGGTTACTAGAGTGTATTAGTCTGTTTTCATACTGCTAACAAAGATATACCTGAGACTGGGTAATTTATAAAGGAGAGAGGTTTGATGGACTCACTGTTTCACATGGCTGTGGAGACCTCACAATCAAGGCGGAAGACAAAGGGAGAGCAAAGGGACCTCTTATATGGTGGCAAGCAAGAGAGAATGAGAGACAAGTGAAAGGCGAAATCCCTTATAAAACCTTCAGAAGTTGTGAAAATTATTCACTACCATGAGAACAGTATGGGGAAAAACACACCCATGATTCAATTATCTCCCACACGATCCCTCCCACAACACATGGGAATTATGAGAGCTACAATTCAAGATGAGATGTGGGTGGGGACACAGCCAAACCATATCGTAGAGAATACTCAAACTATTCTAAAGCAAGAAAAAAAAAAAAAAAAAAACACTGAAGGATGAGCAATAAAATCAGATAAAGGGAAATCAGAATAGAAGAAATGAAAAAAGCATAAAATTAAATATGCTTTTTTTTTTGACAAATATGATAGTCAAAGGACAAAAGGGAATGAGAGAGATAATAATAAGTGAACATCTGTCACATGCCCCAGATTTTCTAAATACCTCTTCTACGTTTGGAAACGTGTGTGAATTCTTCCTCCCGAACATAAAAATGCAAACACTATTTTATTCGTCTTTTCTTATTGCTTAAGTGATGACAGATAACTTAAATTCCACCATTAGATGCACTTGTGCAAGACTTTAATTCAGAACTGAAGTACATGAAGAGATGGTAACAGCATCTAGCTAGGTGGATAACAGCAGTGTTGTGCTGTCCTGGAGTCCCCAGGTATGGCAACAGCTCCTGATTCAGCAGCTTAGTGGTCATGAAAGGCATCACATGCTTCTGGAGCTGACAGCTGGTGTGGTACTGGAAACTTTCTGGTCTTTGCAGAGATAGCAGATGGTTCTGTCAGTCTCAGAAATTCAACCTATATCAGTTAGGCTCCCAACAGGAAACAGTTGACACACTCAGAAAGGTTTAGTTGTGGAGAATTTATTAGAAAAACTATTGCAGAAATATAGAAAAATTTAAGGAAAATGAAAATGGCTGGTTAAGCAGCCAGGGACTAATCACCCTTAGGTCTGAAAGGACAAGAAAGCTAATATTGTTCCTGGACCCCAGGGAAAGCTAAGGCCAGGAAGAAGAGACCACCTGACAGAAAATATAGGCTTAAAGGAATCCAGCCACTGCCAGAACCACAGGTGAGGAATATACACTTAATCTCTCTTTCTGAATTCTGATTCTCTTAATTATGCTTCCTATTGGATGAACCTAACTGGAAGCCAAGGTTCTAAGAGCCCAGCTCATGCAGTCTATGAAAGTCTATGTCCTGGGGCACATCAGGGCAAAGAAGGATTGGGCAGTAGTGAGCAGGTAGATAGCAGTGGAAAATAACCATCACACAGCCTATCGTCTATTTATTCATCCTGAGCTCTCTATGTCCCTTAATAAATCTAGTTAAGGCCAGGTGTGGTGGTTCATGACTGTAATCCCAGCACTTTGGGAGGCTGAGGCGGGCGGATCACGAGGTCAAGAGATTAAGACCATCCTGGCCAAGATGGTGAAATCCTGTCTCTACTAAAAATACAAAAAAAAAATTAGCTGGGCGTGGTGGCTACTTGGGAGGCTGAGGCAGGAGAATCGCTTGAACTTGGGAGGCAAAGGTTGCAGTGAACCAAGATCACACCACTGCACTCCAGCCTGGCAACAGAGTGAGACTCCATCTCAAAAAATAAAATAAAATAAAACAAAATAAATATATTTAAATTGGCTAGAGTAGGTTCTATTGGCTGCAACTAAAGATCTTAACCTATATGTTGTTTATAAACCTGAAGTGTTTGAAGGCAAAAAGACTCCTCAGGGAAATGAGATTGATTGTCTGACCTAGTTGGATTTGAAGCCAACAAATGTGCAGTTAATATTAGAGGATGGTACACTACTAATCCTTGGATGTAGTGGCAAATATTACTTAAAATGACAATTTGATAACCTGATATAAAGTGTCTATAGAAGGCAAGCATTTGGTAGACCACATAGCTTCTCTGAAAAATCATTAGGAGGGGCATAGAAAGCACAGGAACTAGAAAGCAAGCTACTTGCTGTTAAATGTACAGGACTTTAAAAGTTTAAGTAATAAGTTGAAGATGTTAAATTTCCAGCTTCAGACATAGTAAAACATTCATATGGGGATGAAAAAGCACCAGTATCCCTTAAAAGTGCACTAGTACCTGATTTGGTAGGCCAAGAAGATGAAGCATGTTTCCTTTGAAATGGGATTCTTGATCTCAACAGGGGCGATGGGGTCCAGAGGCGACAGCAACCGAAATGAAGCCTGGTAACCACTGAGATGAGGTGCATAGGGTTACTTTGATAGGCAGCAAGGCCAGAGTGCAAGAAAAATGAATTGACCTATAAAAATCTTTGGTATTTGCATATTGGTCATGAGACATTTAGGAGAGAAATGGGTAGTCAATATTCTACTTGATCATTATAACACAAAATTAGGCCAGATTAATGAGGCCAGATTTAAGTCACCACGATAAAGAGTCATGGCTCCCAACCTGTTTCCTAGACCCGAATCAGTTTCCAGACCCCTTTTATTATAAGGAAGAAAAAATAATTTAATGAAAGATTCTATAATATCATCACATATAATATTGTAAATCTTCCTCTTAACATTCTCCAAAGAGACCTATAGACATTTACCAGGGTAAAAGAGTGTCAGAAGAGGGTAAATACCTATACACACGATAAGTTCTCAGATATTGGTTTTGAGTTAATGCAAACCTAAAATGCCTCTGAGGTCTTTTAGTCACAGGGAAACCATGAGAATCAGGTAATAAATAGGGTTTTGCCCCGAGTCCACTTCATGATATATTAGTTGAGTCTGTGAGCCCAAACTGTGTTATTTCCCCATTTCCTAAGACTACAGTTGGAAGGGACCTCCACAGTGGTTCTCTGAACTATACATAGGAACTGTTTGGTTGGAAGGGCCAGGAGAAGCCCCGGTTGCTCCTCCCTCACATTTTACTAGAATACTGAAGCAAAAGCAATACCATGTCCATGCAGGAATCAATAGCACTCCAACATCAAATTAAAATCATAAGAATAAAGCCACCGTCAAATACTTGAAAGATATAGTAATAATGAACTTATCATATCCGTGATTAACTTGTCTGTGTAATTCAAAAGACAGATGGGTTTTGGAGAAAAGCAATTTTTGTTTAGTAATTTATATTAACTGCCTCAATTTTACCTATTTTCTCAGAGATGAAAGATATTAAAGATTGAAAATATTAAGTTTCCAGCTTCAGACATAGTAAAACATTCATATGTGGATGTGAAAAGCACCTACCAGAGATGGTGGGTGCTTTTACTAAAACAAGTCCATCTAACCCCTGGAACAAGGTATATAACTACCGATCTAGCTATCCTTTCTTTTCTTTTTGCAATAAATGGAAAATAGAGAGTAGACTTGCTTTTACTTAGCATGACTATATATGCTCTCCATGTCTATGCCATAAATTGTTCTTAGGTCCTTTGGTACCTCACCATCCCAAAGTACATAAATATGTTCAACGATCCTCCTGGCAGGACCTCCTGGCAGCATATTGGCAGGACCAATATGCTCTCCATGTCTATGCCATAAATTGTTCTTAGGTCCTTTGGTACCTCACCATCCCAAAGTACATAAATATGTTCAACGATCCTCCTGGCAGGACCTGGTGAATAGGGGGAAAAAAAAAAGGGTACTTTATTTACCCTGGGAAAAATGTGTTTATAGAGAATAAGACAAAAATTCCACAAAATCCAAGAACTTGTGTGCTCATTGACATTTTTGGAGGCTTAGTCCTATGAAGTGTATCAATATGTCTTCTCCATAGTAAAATAAAAGAAGCCAAATTTGTATCTCCTACCAGTAGGATAAGGTAATTGGTAGGCCTCTTTAGATTTTAAAAGGAGCATGTAAGATATGTGGACATTACTAAGTAAGCTGTAAGATTTCTCAGATTTTGAGAGCAAAACGTAATTTTCTAGTGGGCTTATCCTTCTAAAGAAGTCTTTCTGCCACTTTCTTTGCAAGCCCCGATAGATACAATAGTGCATATAGTGTCTGTGGCAGGTCAAGATGTTGTATGAACCCTGAACTGAACCCTGGTAGAAGAATCACATAAGAGGCCCTCTTCAGCAAGCAACTATCTTTCTTTAAATTATTCTTTTAAGAAATAATTGAGACCCCTTCATGAATTTGGTATTGTCTGATCCAACAACCTATAGAGTTAGGGAAAATCAGTAGTACTCCAGCGTCAAGTAGAAGTTATAGTCAAAGAATCATCACTGGGTCTCCCTATGAAGAGTTACTTGGGAAGAAATATTCAAGCCTGGTTAGAGAATATTATTCCAGGAGTGCTGGTTTCAGAAGGAAGGGGACTGCTACAATATTGAGGCCTTACTCCGGATGGAAAAAGAAGAATGTGACATATTTGAATATGTAACAGAAATGGGGGGATTGTGCGTCCTGCTAAATTCTACTTGCTTCTGGTCCAAATTCCTTCTTGTACAAATCTAAGACTAACATAGCCCTCTTTGGGGCATGAGACTTGGAAAAACTTTCTCATATTCACAGAGTTTGTCCTCATGTCATGACAAGCAAATATATTCACAAAAAGCTTTTACTATTTGAGGACAAAATAATAGGTCACAATAACTTTGGAAGAAAAGATTGATTAAACTAGATTATTCTCATTTGTAGTTTCTAAAGACAAATTTTTTCAGTAATTTAATATTATTAAAATATAAAGACCATATTATTATTCTTCTAGGAGCTACAAATGCAAGAAATTCCCTTAAGCAGAAGGCCACTTTTGTTGAAAAGAGTCTTTATCTTGGAGTAAGCATCTGTGCAAAGCCTGACTATCTGCTAATGTGAAGATTTTGGACACAAAAAGAAATTTGGGGTATCTGGAGAAGGAGAAAAAATGAAAGAAAATGACAGAAGAGACAAAGTAGAAGCCAAAGGGTTGGTGAGGGGCTATCTTAGTCTATTTGCACTACTATAACAAAATACCTGAGACTGGGTCATGTATGAAGAGCAGAAAATTATTTTCTCATACTTCTGGAGGTTGAGAATCCAAGATTAAGGTGCCAGCAGGTTCAGTTGTCTGGTAAGGGCTGCATCCATTGGAGAGGAAGAATGCTGTGGCATCAAGCCTTTTTATAAGAGCATCTTATCCTATTAATGAGGGAAGAACCTTCATGGACAAATTACCTCTTACAGGTCCCTCCTCTTAATACTATGACATGGCAAAAGCTGCCTTTTAGAAAGATCACATTCAAACTATAGTAGGGCTTATTTTTGGAAATAAGTAAACATTTATATCCATTCAACACATAATAAAACAGGCCACATGTAACAATAAAGATTTCATAGATGGAGAAGACAGACCATAGCAGGTAAAACTTGGGATGTCTCTGATGTTTTGAAAGACCTGTGGCTTCCACAAGCAGTGGCATTATTAGTTCAAGTCAAGTTTATATATCATGAGGGTGGGAGGCCTGAATTAACAATTAGCTTATAAAAAATTTATAAATAATAAATGTCAAGACAAAATATTGCAAAGGAAAACTAAATCTTGTAAAAGATCATTCTTTTAACTTCATCCTTAACATTTAATGACTGGAGACATGAAGAGTTTTCCTGTTCTAGTTCCCACATTCTAAGGCATCCTATCTCTAGGATGTATGTGTCATGGTCCCAGTTCTCCTTCTCCAGGAATTCTAAGTGCTTTACATCGGCCCCCCCCCAGAATTCATCTTCCCTCAACCTCATGCCCTTGATGTCAGCCACTGGTTTAGAGAAAAAGGTTGAGGATGGTCAAAATAATTGTATCCATTCCCATGGCATCATCACTTTTTTTCTGTTTTCTCCATTTCTAGACATCTTCAGCCATCTCTCTTTCTAATCTTCCAGTCGCAAAGATTTGGCCGAAATTTAGGCAAGGCTTAATGCCCCATTGCTTACACAAATGGAGAACTTGGAGGTTGGGGCTCACAGACACCCTTGGATAACCAACTACAAGACCAGAAATGAAGGGGAACACTGAGTGTAGAGGGCCCCAGTGTGAGAAATGACAAATAACGAAAGAATAAAGCCCTCTAGGAAGCTGTCTAGAA
The DNA here is from genome assembly GCF_049350105.2 of Macaca mulatta. Lineage (NCBI taxonomy): Eukaryota > Metazoa > Chordata > Mammalia > Primates > Cercopithecidae > Macaca > Macaca mulatta. Next base: position 109,511,506 of record NC_133409.1, read on the forward strand.
AGAGAATCACAGAAGGGGGCTAAAGGGTAATAGACACAGGACTACTCACATTTCATAGAGAGCTAAGTCCTGTTATAACTAGGATTCTGTTTTGAAATATATCTTCAACCTTACGGCTTCCTTGCTATTTGCTTTTTTGAATTAACCAGTATTCTTCTTTCTCTTTAAGATACCAGCAGGAACATATCTATAAAGATAAAATGACATTTGAGAGTTAATTTTGAAGGCTGAGGAAAAGCTGCGTGTTAAGTTACATGGTGGCTCTCAAAACCAAAAACCCAGATGGATCATAATGGTAGCTTAAAATGAAAGCTATATCAGTCAAATCCTTTGGGAACTGTGTAAAAAGAAAAGAAAAAGGCAGAAATAGAAGGTGATGAAAAGCCAGTTAAGGAAATACATTCACCCTGAGATTTTAATAGGCAGGAAACCTTGTGATCTAAACTTTTGATGGCATGTGCTGTTAAAGAGCACCTGTAAATTCATAAATATGGCAGTGGCCAAACAATTAATGAATCAGAATCCAAGCACCTATCTCTGCCACTTGGAGCTTACAGTGAATTATATAATCATAGCAAGCTTCAGTTTCCTCACTCAAAAAATAAAAACATAGAACCGAATGTTGTCCCATTAATTCACACCTGTACAATGCTTCTCTACTAGAAGGCCCTCTCCAGTGGGCCATGCTGGCATTTGCAGTAAGAACCATATGGATTGCCATGTAGTCTGTTGTATATTGCTTCACTTCTCTGAACATTAATTCATCCTCTCTGTAACTGAGATTTCCCAATCTTCTTCATAGAGTTGTTCAGAAATATCAGTGCTTATCACAGTATCTAGAATCTGGTAGGTACTCAGTAAATATTAGTTCTCTTCCCTAGATTTGATTACTGGCCTTGAAAACATTTTAATAAATGACTTCAGCGAGTTTGCACGGGCACCTGCTGCCTTCCATAGAGGCCTGAGCAAATGATGAATTTTTTTTTTTTTTTTTTTTTTTGCCTTATGAATTACTACATCTCAGTTTAAATCGGCAATATATTAGTTAAAACAACTCATCTCACCTTAAAATTCTTCTACAGTTTGAAGTTCAGGACTAGGATATTGCATTATAATCCAAACATAGCTATGCTCTTGAATTTAATGACAAAAAAAGAACGAAAATCTATAGGCCAAAGAATAATACTGAAGGAAAAAAAAAAACTTAATATTTGAAAAGGGTTTAATAATAGACTTCCAGTTTCTTTCTCTGTTTTTCTTTCCTGTCACTTAACTAAAGCTATATCTGCAAGAGTTACAGATATCCAGACTCCCAACAATCAAATTAAAAATACCCCAGAATATTTGCTGTCTTTTTATGCTTGAATGCCTCTCACTTCTATTTGCAGAAATGCTGCCTTTCTTTCCTGTGGCAGAGCCTTTTGCTTCAAAGGAAGCTCATTACCCTAACTATTAGCAACCCCACTAAATCAATAATTCTTTCTCTCTCTCACTGTTTTGCTACGTTTTGTTTCTTCAGTTCACACTGAGACCTGCACCAAGTTGTGGAAACTGCTTTTTCCCAGGGAGATTAACGTGAATTCATCTTGAAGTCCTAACTGTGTTCTGGCTATTTGATGCTGTACATTTATAACCTTTGTCTTCTTTCTTTAAGCTGCAGGTTCTTTGCATTATCACTGAGATAGGAAACTGACACAGGAAATATATAACACATGTTAGACTCCAAGACCTCTCTCCATATGGGCTCAGTTCTGATTTCCTCTGTTTCCTACATGGCACTGGGATAAATGCCTGGACACAGGGTTTTTTCTTCCTAAAAACTCACCCAGAAGTTCTGCTATTAATCATGAATCTGTTCCTTAAAATAACTTGGCATAGCTAAACCTAGCAAAGTAAGGAAGATCTGACATATGGTGAAGTTCTCCAACAGCAATTGTGGGATTACAAGATAACAGCCACAAATCTGTGTGCATGGCTATTTTACATAGCTCAAGACTTCTTGAGGGGGAATAAATACTCAAACACTGCTGATGACACCCACTTCCAAATCTCCAGTCCAGTGTTCTGCATAATGTAGGTGTTTAATACAGGTTTGTGGATGATGATTAAAATAATTCATGATTCTGTGCCTGCATGAAGAGCATAGACTAAGCTTTCTTCTCTAACAGTAATTCAAATCCATGATCCTACATTTCCCACTAAGCCAGCCTAGGAAGAAACCACTGTGAGAAAGTCAATTCTAGGACTTAACAAAAACTGAGGTTTTTAAAATTCTCTTTCTATAACATTTAAGGGAATGTAATCAAACCACCAAATATAAAAGGAATTAATTGTGTAATCTAGCATTACCACTAAAAAGAAAGAGGCAAGAAGAAAATTCAACTACAATAAAAGGGACAATTATTTCAATTTCATCTCTTTTCAAAATGAACATTCTTTTACATCAGACATCTGCAATTTAGTACTAATTTGCTCCCTAAAATAGTATCAGTTACAAAACTTTAACCAAAAAAAAGATGAAATAACATTTGCAAATTACTTAATGGTATTTATAAATTTAAGAATGATAAAGTTATCTGGTAATGTTGTGTCTTTATTGTTAATCGAGTTATTAGCAAGAACATTATAGACATAGATGATGATAGATAGATAGATAGATAGATAGATAGATAGATAGATAGAATGTCTGTGTATAGAGAGTCTAGGTGTGTAGATAAATTGCTCCTTTCCCAGAACCATAAATGCCCAAAGAAAAATCTTTTTTTATATAAGCATGCCTTTGCCTTTTGAATTTCTGTGAGTGCCTATAATCATATAAGGTCCAAAAAGGTAATCAATTGACCTTATCATTTATGTAGATCCTTCTAGTTTGTGCCCTAGCATTTGTACTCACTTTAACATTCCATTAAGGAAATTGTCATTAATTCCTCCCATTGACCTTAAATTTAGAGAGGAAGGTCAAATTTGCTTCTCAAATTGAGACACATTATGGTCCAGTAAGCCTGTCTCTCACAGGCAGGATGGAGGCAACAAGTTTCTGTTAGCAGACGGGCATAGCCTCACCAGAGTGGTCATCAAGAAATCTGTAACTAGGATGAGCATAATAGGATGTCTAGTGTGGTGTGCAGGAGTTCCTTTCTGCCAAAGAGCTGATTATTAAATATTTAAGAATTATAGCTTAAATCAGGTATGATGGAATTATCTACACCTTAAAAATGGGCAAATGCTACAAGTCTGGGTTTCTCTTGCTGTCACTGTTTTTGTGATCATTGAAGGAACCAGTTTATCAGCACACCAATGCACGTAGTACAGCACAGAGTCAGCAACCCATATAAGAGCATTCTAATCTAGAAGCCAGCACTGCAATTTCTCCAAAGAAATGGCACCACACTATGTAGCTGGGGCCTTTTATACCAGACTGCCTAGGCTACCCATGTTTCTTCACCCAAAATACTTTATTAACCATTATATAGGTTAGTTTACAACTGGCACTTTAAGATTCGTTAGACAGTAAACAATACAATGTACATTTTTATAGGGGTTACAATAAGCATCTGTGTAATAATCTAAAAGTCTATTTCAAAATTTTCAGTACTTTAGCTATAATTCATCTGTTTATTTCCTAGAACAAAAGTATTCTTAATTAAAATAAAAATGAGTAATGATATTTTACCTTTACCACACAGACTCACTAAGCCTATCAAAAGAGTAATCATTATTACTACCGTTGAGTACCTACTATGCACAAGATAATTTTTTATCACATTCCACCCCAGTGAGTAAGAAATTATTATCCCCATTTTATAGCAGCAAAACTGAGGTTTCAGGACTTTAAGTAACTTATCTAAAGTTTCCGAACAAGTAAAGTCCAAGCTGGGATTAGAACTCTGACTCCAAGGCTCATTCTTTTAGCCACTATATTTTATTGCCTTTTGTGCATGCATGGTTCTTATGTACTCAGGCACACACAAGTGTTTCTTTTCACCAGCTTAAAATCTTCAGAACTGTTTGCTAAGCTAACATAGAATTATTGACATGTCCATGACTGATGTAGGTCATTTGTACTGATGGCCTTTGGGGGTTTTTGCTAAACTGAGTGTTCATTTTAATGCACCCATCAACTAAATATTTGGTGTCACAATTGCCACAATATTAAACATATGCAAACTCCTTCAATATATAGTTATATCACAGTTCAAAATTTTCCCTACCTTTTGCATCAACCATACTCTGCAATAAAATTTCAATTGGTGCCAATGGTTCTATATACTAAATACGTTTCTTTTAAATTAAGCATTTCCATTGATCCAAAACAAAATAAAAAGGATCTAAACTTATGATTTCCTGTTACTTTTTAATATCTAAAAATTGAATCCTATTATTTAAAATAATCTGATCCTACAATTTATATATCCCTTTTGTCCTCATCTCTATCAGTAAGGCAAAATCTACACATTTAGAATGAAGAGTGTTCTTGGAAATAACATCAAGAGATAGCTGACAGTTTTCCACAACAGCAATCGACAGGAAAAATATCAATTACTTTCTGAAGCTGACAAATCTAATAGTCCCTGCTATGTTGAGAAATGTCTCATAAATGTTGGAGAAGGAAGTGTTTAAACCTTGGGAAGTTACTGAAACTATAACCTTATAATCATCACATTTTGAGAAGAGAAATGGCATGGAATTGCAGGGGCATTATTAATGCTGTGGGCAGACTTACTATTGGTTCACAAATATTCATTAGCGCTTCTCATAAATCCTGAGTTCTCTTGAAATTGGAAAACTCTTATCCTGTCCACTTATTTTCAAGTAATTCCAAAAGAAAAATTTTACTGGATGAATTTTGAGGATGAATAAGAGAGTTTAGATGGTTATCAGCAACTGCTCTTTAGCTGAGTCGCTCTTTACACTTTCAAGAATAACAATTTGACTCAACTTCACTTTCATTTTTAGTGAGAAGTATTTCATTATCTCACATTTGCAAAAAAAAAAAAATTATATTGAAAACTCAATTACTTTGCTCAATTGGGATTACCTCCCTAGATGTAATGGTGCATTACCATAAAACCACGGACTCAGTTCAGAAGCTTCTCAGAGATTATAAGAAAATATATTTATTTCATTAATACAGAGGTGAATCTGAAACCATGTAATATCCACTTAGATTAGCTCTGCATTTCTCCTAATGGTAACATATATTTCTAGTGTTCATTGATTTCCCACAAGAAATTATACATGCATCTTGTTGAAGAACAGTCTCATTTTTTAATTTTTTTCATTATAACAGCTCAAGAGTTTATACTAGATTTATTTTCAGGATCCCTTCCAGGGCTAAATTTCAATGACCGTATGTTTATATTATATGCATTTCCATATTTATACTGAATTAGCCCACAAGAACGCTGTGTACACTCAAGTGTCTAGTATACTTACACTATTTTTCTTCTAATATTTTCCTGATTTTATGTGATAATAATATTCCATTTTGTTCTTTTTCTAATGAGTTTGACAATTAATCTTATGTTAATGACACCTGTTCTTAAATAATTATTCTCATAAACAGTGGCCCACTCTTCCTGCTCAACAAATGCACTGCTGCCTCTGTGAAATCACATTCGTTGTCATGACAACAGAGGTGGCCAACAAGGAAAAGAGGCAAAGCTTTTGTATAACATCAAGTAGAAACAGCATGTAATTTCTTAAAGCTGTTATTCAAATTAGATTTCATGATCCATTTCAAGAAAAATGAAAGAAGGGTGTAACTTTTCCCATTTCTTTTCTCTCTTATAGGTTAATTGCTCCAGAAACACATCTCTGTACAAGATAAAATAATTTATCAAATTCAATTTTATAAGCTTAATTGGCACATGTAGCATAGCCTGACAGTGAATATAAAACAGAAGTGATGTAACATTGGATGTGAGTGTTTAGTAAAAAGGATTTACTAATCCAAATTATTCTCTGATAACCAAAACTTAGTTTTACCCACTTCGTTCAAATTTATGAGGTAGCAAGAAGAAAGGATTTTATGTAGATGTGTTTTGCTATCTGTCAGCACATAATGTCCTCAAAATTAGATCCCAATGTGGCTTCCAGTGTGTGTGTAGGTAAAACTAAAATAATTGACGTGAAGATCTCACTGTGCGCACAGACAAGGACCCTTCGCTGTGCAGTTGAAGTAGCTTTTCTTGTAGTTAACTTTTCTCCGCTCTGCCTTATAGATCCCAAAGGATTCTGAAGCCTTTGATAAGTAAATAGAATCAAGGCCAGAATCTAAATAAAAATGACAAAATCCCTCTGTGGAAATGTGGACTGACAAAAGTGAGTAAATATAAAATAAAAATAAAAGGGCCCGGGGGTTGTCACCGAGCTCTGCTGAAGAGGCAGAGATAAGCCAGGAGAAAATGAAGCATAGAAATCAGGAGAAGGAGCAGTTAAGAACTGTGAGAGGAGCAGAAGTGTTTGACACTCTTGAAGTCAGTTCTGTAAAGAATAAACAGAACAGCTTGAATCAAACTGAGTAATGGAATTTGGGTTAAACACAGCAAGTAAAGAAAACTACATAGGTTACACAACTCAGGACCTTACCAGAATATAAGTAATTTTTACTCACACACTAACAATGCTAAAGTACCAAGGCCAAAGTTAAGAGTTATTACAATCAGTGACTTTCCTTGCTCTGAGAATAGTAAAAACACAAGTCAGTTAGTGTCTGGGCACAACTGGTTACTCTCACAGAGTTGTTGGTCCTTTGTGGTTAACTAACTTTGATTTCCATGGATATCTTGAGTTGTCTGGGGTTTCTTTCAGTAGACTCTTTTCTAGAGCAGTTTTAGGTTTAAAGCAAAATTGAGCAGAAAGTACAGAGATTTGCCACATACTCCCGGCTCCTACATATGCACAGCCTTCTCCACTATAAACAACCTCACCCAAGTGGTACATTTGTTACAATCAATGGACCTATGTTGACACATCATTCTCACCCAGAGCCCGTAGTTTACATTAAGTTCACCGTTGGCGTGGTACATGCCATGGGTTTGGATAAATGTATTACATGCATCTACCATTATAGTATCATGTGCAATAGTTTTACTGCCCTTAAAATCCTCTGTGCTCTAAGTATTGATCACTCCTCCCCCAACCCCTGTCAACCATGGATATTTTTATTATCTCCATAGTTTTATTTCTACTGAATGTCATATTTTAGGATCATATGATAGGTATCCTTTTCAGATTGGCTTCTTTCACTTAGAAATATGCATTTCAAATTCTTTCATGTCTTTTCATGGCTTGATACTCATTTTTTTTTTATTATACTTTAAGTTCTAGGGTACATGTGCACAACGTGCAGGTTTGTTACATATGTATACATGTGCCATGTTGGTGTGCTGCACCCATTAACTCATCATTTACATTAGGTATATCTCCTAATGTTATCCCTCCCCACTCCCACCACCCCATGACAGGCCCCAGAGTGTGATGTTCCCCTTCCTGTGTCCAAGTGTTCTCATTGTTCAGTTCCCACCTATGAGTGAGAACATGCAGTGGTTGGATTTTTGTCCTTGCGATAGTTTGCAGAGAATGGTGGTTTCCAGCTTCATCCATGTCCCTACAAAGGACATGAACTCATCCTTTTTTATGGCTGCATAGTATTCCATGGTGTGTATGAGCCACATTTTCTTAATCCAGTCTATTATTGATGGACATTTGGGTTGATTCCAAGTCTTTGCTATTGTGTATAGTGCCACAATAAACATATGTGTGCACATGTCTTTTTTTAATTATTATACTTTATGTTCTAGGGTACATGTGCACAATGTGCAGGTTTGTTACATATGTATACATGTGCCATGTTGGTGTGCTGCACCCATTAACTCCTCATTTACATAAGGTATATCTCCTAATGCTATCCCTCCCCTCTCCCCCCACCCCACAAAAGGCCCCAGTGTGTGATGTTCCCTTTCCCGTGTCCAAGTGATCTCAGTGTTCAATTCCCACCTATGAGTGAGAACATGCGGTGTTTGGTTTTCTGTCCTTGTGATAGTTTGCTGAGAATGATGGTTTCCAGCTGCATCCATGTCCCTACAAAGGACACAAACTCATCCTTTTTTATGGCTGCATAGTATTCCATGGTGTATATGTGCCACATTTTCTTAATCCAGTCTGTCACTGATGGACATTTGAGTTGATTCCAAGTCTTTGCTATTGTGAATAGTGCCGCAATAAACCTACATGCACATGTGTCTTTATAGCAGCGTGATTTGTAATCCTTTGGATACATACCCTGTAATGGGATCGATGGGTCAAATGGTATTTCTAGTTCTAGATCCTCGAGGAATTGCCACACTGTTTTCCACAATGGTTGAACTAGTTTACAGTCCCACCAACAGTGTAAAAGTGTTCCTATTTCTCTACATCCTCTCCAGTACCTGTTGTTTCCTGACTTTTTAATGATCGCCATTCTAACTGGTGTGAGATGATATCTCATTGTGGTTTTGATTTACATTTCTCTGATGGCCAGTGATGGTGAGCATTTTTTCATGTGTATGTTGGCTGCATAAATGTCTTCTTTTGAGAAGTGACTGTTCATATCCTTTGCCCACTTTTTGATGGTTTTTTTTTTTTCTTGTAAATTTGTTTGAGTTCTTTATAGGTTCTGGATATTAGCTCTTTGTCGGATGAGTAGATTGCAAAGATTTTCTCCCATTCTGTGAGTTGCCTGTTGACTCTGATAGTAGTTTCTTTTGCTGTGCAGAAGCTCTTTAGTTTAATGAGATCCCATTTGTCAATTTTGGCTTTTGTTGTCATTGCTTTTGGTGTGTTAGACATGAAGTCCTTGCCCATGCAAGGACTGAATGGTATTGTCCTGAATGGTATTGCCTAGGGTTTCTTCTAGGGTTTTTATGGTTTTAGGTCTAACATTTAAGTCTTTAATCCATCCTGAATTAATTTTTGTATAAGGTGTAAGGAAGGGATCCAGTTTCAGCTTTCTACTTATGGCTAGCCAGTTTTCCCAGCACCATTTATTAAACAGGGAATCCTTTCCCCATTTCTTGTTTTTGTCAATTTTTCAATGATCAGATGGTTGTAGATGTGTGGTATTATTTCTGAGGGCTCTGTACTGTTCCATTGGTCTATATCTCTGTTTTGGTACCAGTACCATGCTGTTTTGGTTACTGTAGCCTTGTAGTATAGTTTGAAGTCAGATAGCGTGATGCCTCCAGCTTTGTTCTTTTGGCTTAGGATTGTCTTGGTAATGCGGGCTCTTTTTTGGTTCCATATGAACTTTAAAGTAGTTTTTTCCAGTTCTGTGAAGAAAGTCATTGGTAGCTTGATGGGGATGGCATTGAATCTATAAATTACCTTGGGCAGTATGGCCATTTTCACAATATTGATTCTTCCTATCCATGAGCATGAGATGTTCTTCCATTTGTTTGTGTCCTCTTTTATTTCATCGAGCAGTGGTTTGTCGTTCTCCTTGAAGAGGTCCTTCACATACCTTGTAAGTTGGATTCCTAGGTTTTTTATTGTCTTTGAAGCAACTGTGAATGGAGTTCATTCATTCATGATTTGACTCTCTGTTTGTCTCTTATTGGTGCATAAGAATGCTTGTGATTTTGTGTATGTGTCTTTATAGCAGCATGATTTATAATCCTTTGTGTATACACCTAGTAATGGGATCAATGGGTCAAATGGTATTTCTAGTTCTAGATCCTTGAGGAATCACCACACTGTTTTCCACAATGGTTGAACTAGTTTACAGTCCCACCAACAGTGTAACATATTTTCAGAGGTAAAAGAAGACTTCCTGGACAAAGTCTAATCATGAAATCTTGCTATTTTATACAATAGGAGTAGGCAGTTGATTTTTAAAAAACTTAATCCAAAAATAGCATAGTTTTTGATGAATTTTTGAGAAACAAGTTAGGTATTTTTATTAATATTGTTTCATGTTGGTGAAACCACCATGTTGGCCAGGCTGGTCTCTAAATCCTGACCTCAAGTGATCTGCCTGCATAGGCCTCCAAAAGTGCTGGGATTACAGGTGTGAGCTACCACATAAGCCTCATATGCTTATTTGCCATCTGTATATCTTCTTTGGCTTCCTGTTGGTGGGGGGGCGTTGTATGTGCTAAATGTTTATAAAAAGATTGCACCCAAGGTCCATCCTGAGACCCAACAAGCCAGATAGAAATCTATAACCTTGCAACAGTAAAGTGCCTCTAAGAGCAAACCCATCCCAGGAAAGAGAAGCTTACCAAAGCACAAAGCTCCCTGGTTACCAGAAAATGAGGTAGATTCTGAAGATAACCTAGAGTCCACCACTCCAGCTGTCTCCAGGCTCCTGGTGACTCCTATCTGCACTGTCAAGCTCCTAAACATCCCTACCCAAGTGGTACATTTGTTACAATCAATGGACCTACTAGGCTTGTCTCTGAAAATATGGAGATGAGAAAAAGGAGTATAGTTACTGAACTATTGAAACTTAAAATCTGACATAGAAGCTAGGCACTACACAGTGTGCTACAAGTGAGATCAATGTGTGAGGGACTGCAGCGAGCTGTAAGAGTATTCAACAGGAAGGCTGCTATGGTTTGAATATTGGCATCCTTTCAAAATTTATTTGTTGCAATCTAATATTCAATATGATAGTATTAAGAGCTGAGGCCTTTGGGAAGGGTCTTGGGGTATCATTAGGGCTCCATCCTCATAAATAGAATTAGTGTCCTTATAAAAGTTTCTCTCAGGGGGTCCCTGGCTCCTTAAGCCATGTGAAGAAGCAGCAACAAAGTATCATCTTTGAAGCAGAGAGCAAGTTCTCACTAGACACTGAATCTGCTGGCACCTTGATCCTGGAAGTGCCAGCTTCCAGAGCTATGAGTAACACATTTCTCTTGTTTACGAATTACCTAGTCTATGTCATTGTGCTATAGCAACTCAAAGGGACTACGAGACCTAACCTAAGGAAGTCAAAGGAAACGTCTCTGGAGAAGAGACAATGAAATTGAGATTTAGTCAGGCAGGGGCCAGAGGTGAGGGTTGGAGAGATTAAATTGTGCAAAGCCCTGGAGGATCAGCTCCAGGAAGGCCAAAGTAGGGGTCAGCAAGCACTGTATTATGTGGCTCTTTATCTTGTTTTAAGGATTTGGGCCTGTACCCTGGGGGTAATACAAAGTCATTAAAAAGTTTTAATTAGAGGAGATAAAGGGACAAAAGTCATAAATTAAAATTGAAACAACTGTTTTTGGTAAACCTTGAAAAATACCTCTGCATAAGCAAGGTAGTTGGAGTACTCTCTAGAACATAAAAGGAGGAGAGGGCTGTCTTTTTCCAAAGCCCATGCAGCTTTGGCTCCTGGAGGGCTCAGCAATCGCTGCAGCAGGAGAGGTTAGGGTGCAGCAGGTGGTACTGCTGATGACAACAAAGATGGGTCACACTCTGTGAAGGTGTACAGCTTAGCTGTGGGCCCTAATCCCCTACATCCAGCATTTGTGAATATTGTACCTTTGCTGGAAACCTGAGGGCAACATGGAGTTACATGACAGCAGTGAGTAAAACAACATTGAATAATATACATCCCTTTTCTTTTGTTTTGTTTGTTTGTTTGTTTTTTGAGACGGAGTCTCTCTCTGTCGCCCAGGCTGGAGTGCAGTGGCTCGATCTCTGCTCACTGCAAGCTCCACCACCCGGGTTCACACCATTCTCCTGCCTCAGCCTCCCGAGTAGCGGGACTACAGGCACCCACCACCACGCCTGGCTAATTTTTTAATATTTTTAGTAGAGACGGGGCTTCACTGTGTTAGTTGGGATGGTCTCCACTTCCTGCCCTCGTGATCCGCCCGCCTCTGCCTCCCAAACTGCTGGGATTACAGGCTGAGCCACCGTGCCCGGCCAACATCCCTTTTCTTAAAGTCCTCTAGTGCCCCCAGTCTTCCCAAAAATCTCACTGGCTCAAGCTTCCTGCCTACTAGAATATTAACTCCAATAGGGCAAGGATTTTTATTATGCATCAGTGAATCTCCAGTACCTAGAACCGTGTCTACCCCATTTTAATAACTCAGTAAGTATTTGTGGGCTAAAGCAATGAACCTCCAGAGTCTTCCTCACATCTCCCACCCCCGCTCCCCCAGGTTTTTCTCTTCTCTTCCAGAAGCTCCATTTTCTCAGTTTATTATGGAGAACAATTTACATCCCACCTCCCACTCTCTTCTAGAGCTGCCTTTTCATACCCAGAGATTCATTAACATGCTCTGGCAAAGGCCCTTCATGCCTCACCCTTTGTAGCAGGAAGGAGCCAGCAGACACCGGGATTTCAGCCTTCTTGCTTCCCCTAAAGTCACTGTAAAGAGACATGTAGAATTAAAATAACCTGGTTTTTATGCAGCTAGTCACAGGTTATAGAAATAAAACATCGTCTTTTTTAAGTAGCTAGAGGCATCTGTGTGGAAATAATAAAACTATGCTTCCTAATTTCACCAACATGAAACAATATTAATAAAAATACCTAACCTGCTTTCTTGAAAATTCATCAAAAACTATGCTATTTTTGGATTAAGTTTTTAAAAAATCAACTGCCTACTCCTATTGTATAAAATAGCAAGATTTCATGATTAGACTTTGTCCAGGAAGTCTTCTTTTACCTCTGAAAATATATGCTTATTCTAGAAAACAGTATCTAAATACATGTAAATACACACATGCATATCTACAGATATACATATATATACAAGCGTGAAGGCATGCTCATGTATATATACATGCAAAAATTAAATTGATCTTTTCTCAAGTCCGTTTTTATGCATTTTTCTACATATAGTTACAATGGTACTATATACACAATACTGTGTCCTGATACCCTAAGATTCTTGCACACTAGGAATCTACTAAGTAAAAAACATTTCAACCACATTATGATTTTGATACAAATAATGTGTGCTAGAAAGTGCAGAGAACAACAACAACAAAAAATCACTGAGACAGCTTTTTGGAAAATGGTTTGACTTTGACCTGAAGGAAAAGGGAAGGGCATTTGGGGAGCAAGAAAATTGGGGCAGCAGAAGTGGTTCTCCAAAGTAGAACAGGGCAGTCACCTGAGTGAAGAAAAAGATAAATCTGCAAGAAGGAAAAGAGGCACACAGTAAGACATGTTGGAGACATCGTTTGGACTGCTCTAGAGGAGCTAAGTCAAGGCATACTGATGGTCAGCTTGGTGTGGATGTATAAAAATCTCACTTAAGAATCAGAAAAGATTCTACTGATCCTCATACAACACTCTTAATTGTAGTTTTAATTTCATATATATAATCTTAATACATATATGAATGCACACATGTTTAATAATAATGCCACATTTCAGTCAAGAGACCACACATACGTAGTCCTGTAAGATTATAATAGCGTATTTTTACCGTGCCTTTTCTATGTTTCTAGTTGTGTTACAACTGCCTACAGCATTCAATACAGTGACATGCTGCACAGGTTTGTAGCCTAGGAGTAATAGGCTATCCTGTATAGCCTAGGTATGTGATAGGATAGGCCATCTAGGTTTGTGTAAGTACACTCTATGGTTTTCACACAATAAAAAATCACCTAACAACACATTTTTTGGAACGTATCCCTGTTGGTAAGTGATGCATGACTGTATATATCTTGCCATACATTCCAAGACATAAACCTTTTTCTGTCTAAAGAAATGACATGTTGCAACTTAATTTAGAAAAGTTATTATTTTAACATAATCAGACTAAGCCTCTTTTCAAGTAAAGTGACTGAGTTTCATCTATTTTTGCAATGTAACTCTTCGCTGCCAAAAAGCCCCTGCAATGTTGTAATTAGTATTTATGCAATAACTTCTAGACATATCATGTTAAAACGTTAAGAACATATGTAAAGACCTTCTTTTGTACCATAATTTAACTTCAAGGAAGTTTTTAAAACAGTAGATACATAATTTTCTGTCACGTTTCCTGAAATTCTGTCCAGAACAGTTTGTTTTCTGATTGTAATTTAGCAAAAGGCAAGTTAAAATGAATGCTGGGAAAGATTAAATTTATTCCTGTTTTGAATGTACACTGTAAGACTTCAATCCAGATTTTTTTTTTTTTTTTTTTTTTGAGATGGAGTCTGACTCTGTCACCCAGACTGGAGTGCAGTGGCACGATCTCGGCTCACTGTAACCTACGCCTCCTGGGTTCAAGCAATTCTCCTGTCTCAGCCTCCCGAGTTGCTGGGATTACAGGCAGCTGCCACCACACCCCGCTAGTTTTTGTATTTTTAGTAGAGATAGTTTTTACCATGTTGGCCAGGCTGGTCCCAAACTCCTGACCTCAGGTGATCCACCTGCCTCAGCCTCCCAAACTGCTGAGATTACAGGCATGAGCCACCATACACAACCCCAAGATTTTGTAAAAATTACACCAAGCCTTTAGTTCACCAATAAAAGGAAGAAAATGGAAGGAGTAAGAGGAGATACCGAGTGCTAGAGTTTATTTTTTTCTCTTTAGTATTCATCTATTATACAAGGCACATTTATGTTATAGGATATTTATTTATGCTTCTGGTCAAAGATACAAGGTTTAAAGAAAAAAATCCACAGTTAAATATTCATATAATATAATTAGACTTCCTTGATATTTTTAAATTATCTCAGAAAGGATTTACTGCATTTTTATTCCACTTTATTTAACATTAACCAAAGTCTTTTGGGTTTAGACAATGTTGTTCTACAAATCATCCATATTAGAAAAAGCTCCAAGTTGGTGACAGGTAAGCAAAAGCACTTTACAAACTATTACCCATTGATTCTTTCCATTTATAAATGTAATACAGATCTTAATACTATTTTTTCAATATATGAAAACTAAGTTCCCCAATACTGAAAATTAGCTCATACAAAGTTACAAACCATAAAACTATACTGCAATGAGCTTTCTGTCACTCTTCTGGATCTGCCATTCTAAATAGCACGCCCAAATGACTTCATTTGTCATCCAGGTGCCAATGTTTGCATTAAGATGTGTGAATCGTAATCAGTAACCGCTAAAATTACATAACTCTTCAAAATCAATTTTTCCCTTTGGTTATTCCACTGGCCATTGGGTCTCCTTGTATCACCCATAAAGATAAATCTGCATTATATTTAGAGTCAAGTAAATGGAACAAGATTGTTTAAGAAAGGGATTTTTTAAGAATAGGTGAGCAGACACTTTCTTCATTCATGAAGTTTAACAACAAAATAGAAGTGAATTATGGTCTGAGAGCTCTGACTTAGAGGAGCCTCAGTGAATATTGTCTTCATCCTCCACTTCACTACTTCCAGTATGATGAGGTGCAGACCTCCTTTAAAACAAACCATATCCATCATGTTACTCACATGTCCCACACAAAATATATAGCAAGGAGCATAAAAAAGGACCGGAAGATTATATTCAAAAATTATTCTCAAAAATAACAAAAGTGGCAAAGTATATTTCTGAGTGGTGGGATTATCAGTAATTTTTATTTTCTTTAAGCTTTCTGTATTTTTTTCAAAGTGTCTCTGATGATCATATATTATTGTTATAAAATACATTTTGCTATTGAAGCTTGCTATTAAACTGTATCCTATTCGTGTGCTGTTTATTTCTTATTTTTTATCTTTTTTTTCCTTATACTCTAAGTTCTGGGATGCATATGCAGAACGTGAAAGTTTGTTACATAGGTATACGCGTGCCGTGGTGGTTTGCTGCACCAATCAACCCATCATCTACATTAGGTATTTCTCCTAATGCTATCCCTCCCCTAACCCCCAACCCCTGACAGGCCCTGGTGTGTGATGTTCCCCTCCCTGTGTCCATGTGTTCTTATTGTTCATCTCCTACTTATGAGTGAGAACATACGGTGTTTGGTTTTCTGTTCTTGTGTTAGTTTGCTGAGAATGATGGTTTCCAGCTGCGTCCATGTCCCTACAAAGGGCATGAACTCATCTTTTTTTATGGCAGTATAGTATTCCATGGTATATATGTGCCACACTTTCTTTGTCCAGTCTATCATTGATTGGCATTTGGGTTAGTTCCAAGTTTTTGCTATTGTGAATAGTGCTGCAATAAACATACATGTGCATGTCTTTATAGTAGAATGATTTATGTTCCTTTGGGTATATACCCAGTAATGGGATTGTTGGGTCAAATGGTATTTCTGGTTCTAGATCATTGAGGAATCGCCACACTGTCTTCCACAATGGTTAAACTAATTTAAACTCCCACCAACAGTGTAAGACCATTTCCAGCATCTCTTGTTTCCTGACTTTTTAATGATTGCCATTCTAACTGGTGTGAGATGGTATCTCATTGTGGTTTTGATCTGCATTTCTCTGATGGCCAGTGATGATGAGCATTTTTTCATGTGTCTGTTGGCCGCATAAATGTCTTCTTTTGAGAAGTGTCTGTTCATATCTTTGCCCACTTTTTGATGAGGTTGTTTGTTTTTTTCATGTAAATTTGTTTAAGTTCCTTGTAGATCCTGGATATTAGCCCTTTGTCAGATGAATAGATTGCAAAAATTTTCTCCCATTCTGTAGGCTGCCTGTTCACTCTGATTATAGTTTCTTTTTCTGTGCAGAAGCTCTTTAGTTTAATGAGATCCCATTTGTCAATTTTGGCTTTTGTTGCTGTTGCTTTTGGTGTTTCAGTCATGAAGTCTTTGCCCATGCCTATGTCTGAATGGTATTGCCTAGGTTTTCTTCCAGGATTTGTATGGTTTTAATTCTTACATTTAAGTCTTTAATCCATCTTGAGTTAATTTTTATATAAGGTGTAAGGAAGGGGTCCAGTTTCAGTTTTCTGCATATGGCTAGACAGTTTTCCCAACACCATTTATTAAATAGGGAATCCTTTCCCCATTGCTTGTTTTTGTCATGTTTGTCAAAGATCAGATAATTGTAGATGTGTGGTGTTGTTTCTGAGGCCTCTGTTCTGTTCCATTGGCCTATATATTTGTTTTGTTACCAGTACCATGCTGTTTTGGTTACTGTAGCCTTGCAGTATAGTTTGAAGCCAGGTAGCATGATGCCTCCAGCTTTGTCCTTTTTGCTTAGGATTTTCTTGGCAATGCGGGCTCTTTTCTGGTTCCACATGAAATTTAAAGTACTTTTTTCTAATTCTGTGAAGAAAGTCAATGGTAGCTTGATGGGGATAGCATTGAATCTATAAATTACTTTGGGCAACATGGCCATTTTCACAATATTGATTCTTCCTATCTATGAGCATAGAATGTTTTTCTATTTGTTTGTGCCCTCTCTTATTTCCTTGAGCAGTGATTTGTAGTTCTCCTTAAAGAGGTCCTTCACATCCCTTGTAAGTTGAATTCCTAGGTATTTTATTCTCTTTGTAGTAATTGTGAGTAGGAGTTCACTCATGATTTGGCTCTCTGTTTGTCTATTATTGGTGTATAGGAGTTTTTGTGATTTTTGCACATTGATTTTGCATCCTGAGACTTTGCTGAAGCTCCTTATCAGCTTACGGAGATTTGGGGCTGAGACAATGGGGTTTTCTAAATATATAATCATGTTATCTGCAAACAGCGACAATTTGACTTCCTCACTGCCTATCTGAATACCCTTTATTTTTTTCTCTTGCCTGATTGCCCTGGACAGAACTTCCAATACTATGTTGAATAAGAGGGTTGAGAGAGGACATCCTTGTCTTGTGCCGGTTTTCAAAGGAAATGCTTCCAGCTTTTGCCCATTCAGTGTGATATTGGCTGTGAGTTTTTCATAAATAGCTCTTATTATTTTGAGATGCGTTCCATCAATACCTAGTTTATTGATAGTTTTTAGCATGAAGGGATGTTGAATTTTATCGAGGGCCTTTCTCTGCATCTATTGACATGATTATGTGGTTTTTGTCATTGGTTCCGTTTATGTGATGGATTATGTTTATCGATTTGTATATGTTGAACCAGCCTTGCATCCCAGGGATGAAGCCGACTTGATCGTGGTAGATAAGCTTTTTGATGTGCTGCTGGATTCAGTTTGCCAGTATTATACTGAGGATTTTTGCATTGATGATCATCAGGGATATTGGCCTGAAATTTTCTTTTTTTGTGTGTCTCTGCCATATTTTGGTATCAGAATGATGCTGGCCTCATAAAATGAGTTAGGGAGGAGTCCCTCTTTTTCTATTGTTTGAAATAGTTTCAGAAGGAATGGTACCAGCTCTTAACTGATAAATAATAACTGTTTGAGGTGTACTACATGATTTTATATATATATATATATATCCATTGTACACTGATTACCCCAGTCAAAGTAATTAACATATTTATCACGATCACAGTTACTATTTTTTGCATCTATGTGTATGTGGTGAGGACACTTAAAATCTACTCTTATCAAATTTCTAATAAACAATATAGTACTTTTAACTATGGTCACCATGCTGTATGTTACATCCCCATAACTTATTATCTTGTAACTAAAAGTTTATACCCTTTGATCAACATATCCCACTCCCCCAGCCCCTGGTAAGCATTGTTCTACTCTCCGCTTCTATGCGTTCAACTTTTTTAGATTCTATATACAAGTGAACTCATACATTATTATTTTTCTGTGTCTGGTTCATTTTACTTAGCATAATGTTCTCCAGATTCATCCATGTTGTCACAAGTAACAGGATTTTCTTCTTTTTTATAGCCAAATAATACATATATATATGTATTATGTACATATATGTATATTACATTTTCTTTATCCATTTATGTTAATAGACATGTAGGTTGTTTCCATATCTTTGTTATTGTGAATAATGTTGCAACGAATATCAGAATATAGCTATCTCTTTGACATAGTGATTTCATTTCCTTTGACTGTATACCTAGTAGTGAGATTGCTAGGCCACATAGTAGTTCTAGTTTTAATTTCTTGAGGAAACTCCATAATGTTTTCCATAATGGCTGTACCAATTTACATTCCCACAAACAGTGCACAAAACTTCCCTTTTTCTCTACACCCTTGTTAACACTTATTATCTCCTTGCTATTTCTGTTGTTTTTATTCTGACTATGAGTCATTTTAAGAATTATATGTGAGATATTTTTATTAGATATAGGTGTATGATTTCTCTGATAAAGTATTTCTTAAATATCAGCTGTGTTGCTGAGAGGGACAAAAGCGATGTGACTACTAAATGTAATGCGGTAATCTGGATGGGATTTAGGAACAGAAGAGGGAAACCATGTGACAATTAAGCAGATTTGAATAAAGTGTGGACTTCAGTTAATAATAACATATGAATAATGGTTCACTAATTGTGAAAAATGTACCATATGTTAATAATAGAGGAAACTGGGTGTGAGGTATATGGGAATACTTCGTACACCTTTGCAATTTTTCTGTGAACCTGAAACTGTTCTAGCATAAACAGCTACTTTTAAACAAACAGAAAATATCCGCTGTGTCATCAGAATCTTGCCCCAGGAGATAATGAAAACTCCGGCTGATGAAAGTATGCAAACATTTCTTCATAGCTTTAGTGGTTACCACAATTAATTATCAATGACACTAGGTTATAAAATGAATATTTTCTTTCTCTCTTTTTTTTTTTTAAAGACAGAGTCTCATTCCATCATCCAGGCTGAAGTGCAGTGATGTGATCTCAGCTCACTGCAACCTTCACCTCCTGGACTCAAGCGATCCTCCCACCTCAGCCTCCCAAGTAGCTGGGACCACAGGCACGCACCACCACGCCCAGCTAATTTTTTTGTTAACTAATACTTTCTTAAAGGAATGAAGTGTCAACAAGAAACTATTACTATTTATATTACTACATGATCATTAATAATTAAATATTTTATAAAAGTGTTATAAAATCTGTTATAAACTCATTAATTGTCCCAGATTTCCGTAAATCAATAAAGTCAGTTTGCCATTTTTATCAAATAGTCCCTAGACTATTTGTCAGGGACTATATATTGTAGGCATATCTTGCCATCAAGAAGGTCAATGCAGAAAAACATTACAAGAGGCAGCAAGGTAATGTTACAAACTAAAAGAACTAGTCTTATCAGTAAAGGTTAATCTTCATGTTTTTATTTATACGAGTTAATAATAACGTTACCTTTGTTCACAGTGTCTCTTCAATACAAAGCAGAGAAGAGGTAAGTTTTCGTTTGCTTGCCTGCTTTGCATTTGTTTTGCTTTAATTTTATATCACATGAAATGAGGTTGAAGAAAGTCTCATTGCTTTCACCTGATGACAGCTGCTGTGTGGCATCAATTAAGCCATGTGCTTAGTTCAAAGGAAAACTTTACCTTTCTCTTAACTATTGCTTTTTAAACTCTGATTATATATGGTGCTGGGCAACATATTCTGTACCCATGTAGGCTTTTCCAACTTTAAGGGGCCCTTTTTCAAGGGCCTAATGACAGATTGTCTATAAGCAACCTGGTTGCCTACTGCACAGCGCTGACTCAAATTTTCAACATGCTGCCTGCGACTCAGCAGGCAGAAAGGGAAGGCAAAGAAATTAGCACAGAAATGAAAAACTTGAAGAAATGTCAAAAATGAGAGGACTGAGTTACATTTGCAGGGGATTCAGCCACAAATAGAAAAGCTTTGAGAATCGTGCACAAAAAATTCAGTACAACTATTATCTGTAACTATCTTGTGCCCTTTCCTACCCGAACTACTATACCAAAACAGACATAGCAGATACCTCTATAGGTGGAAAATTCCCAAAGGGTCACTCAATACCTTATGTTAAAGGAATGATCCCATCACGACTGGATTAAAGAATGCCTAAAACCCAGAATAGGTGAGATACTGACCGCCAGGGGTATATCTCCCCCACTACTAGATAGCTGAGAGCAGAGTCTCTTGACCCCAATTCTCTCAGTCAATCTAAGCTCTATCATGTACTGATCATATGACCTCACATGAGTTATCTAGTCTTTCTGAGCTTCTGTTTCCCCACAAGTAAAACGAAAATAATATTTTTGTCTCCCTCGTAGATTCTTGTGAGCATTAAATATATACACAGTATGGTGCCCAGTAAATAGTAAATATTCATTAGACACAGTATGAATGGGCACAGAAATGTAATTTATTTTATGTTTTTGTTAAAATCCATTTAAATCAATCTTTTTCAAGCACATGTTTAACTAATAAATTTCAAATTCTCTTTCAGGTCTATTTCTCCTCAACAACCCTTTCATAGTTTCATAACTACCTCTATATGTCAGAGGCAAAGTAGTTTTCTTTCTCGTTCTTCATGGGTTCTTCTTCTGGCATAATTATTCAAATTCTACTCATCTTTTGTAGCCCATCCTGAATGGAACTTTCTTCATAAATCTTCTGACTATACCAGTCAACTTTCCCCCTTCACTTTCCTCAACTCTTGTAAGACCTAGGTTATCTGAATATCACTTGATTCCACTATCTCAGGTTGTTACATATTTTTAAATCTAAAACATTTAAATGTTAAAACACATAAAAGTTAAAATTAAATAAATTTGAGATTATATCAGAGGTAAAGATGGTATCTTGTTTATATTAGGCACAATAAATAGAGCACTCAAATATATTCTCATTTCCTCAAGTTCCATAGGTATAAAATGTTGTAAAATTAGCTCTCATTTAGTGAATGCATTTTGTATGCCATACTATAGACTGAGGGCTTTTGATATCTTATCTCATTTAAACCCCACAGGTTTAGTGGAAGGAAAAAGAGGTAGATTAAGCAAGGAGAAAACGAAAGAGGAGGATCCTTTGTGGAGCCATATATCACGGTCTTGTGAACATTATTCATTAAATTCTCCTAACAGCCTTTGATGGAAATACTAAATTCTCCACTTTACAGATAAGAAAACTGACTTTAAGTAGATTTAAATAACTGACGCAAGGTCATCGAACTAGCAAATGATAACAGCAAAGTTAAAATCCAATTATTTCAACCTCTACTGCCTGTGGACTAAATTCCATACTGTCAGAGACCAATCACCAAACCCTGATTCATTCTCTGGCTTGTGACCCTCAGAAAGTAAGCTCGACCTGCCAGATCTCATTTCCCTTAATGGAAAGGAATCACTAAAAGCAAAAGCTAACACTTATTGAAGATATATCATGTTCAAGCACTGTGCTAAGTAGTTTATGGGAATTATTCCATTTCTTTCTCACAATAAATCGGTGATGTATTTGTAATTATCCCTGTTTTACAGATAAGGAAAAAGAATCAAAGAGAGCAATGAAACTTTTCAAGACTACACAACTAATGTGGTTGCGCTGGGATTCAGATCCCACTTTTCTCTCCTACCTACATGTGCTACACTGTCTGCAGTGATTGAAAAGACCTGTCAAAAAAATACTGCACCTGATATTGTGAGTGTTAAGTAAAACAACATGTGAAAATGCCTTGAGCACAAATGTCAACTTTGCTTATAGAATTTCAAGTAATATCAACTATACTGTACTAGAGGACAAAACCAGGCTTCAGGCTGGGCGCAGTGCACACGCCTATAATCCCAACAGTTTGGGAGGTACAGGCAGGTGGATCGCCTGAAGTCAGGAGTTTGAGACTGGCCTGGCCAACATGGTGAAACCCCATCTCTACTAAAAATACAGAAAAAATTATCTGGACATGGTGGCAGGTGCCTGCAATCCCAACTACTTGGGAGGCTGAGGCAGGAGAATCACTTGAACCTAGGAGGCGAAGGTTGCAGTAAGCCAAGATCATGCCATTGCACTCCAGCCTAGGTGACAAGGGCGAGATTCCATCTAAAAAAAAAAAAAATCCAGGCTTCAAAAAATTATTGACTAGCTGAAAGGATTGGTCAAGTTAAGAAGATCAAATTTCATAAGCAAACAACAAGACCATATAATTCGGTTTAAAATATCAAATGTATTAGTTCTGAGGGGAGCAGACATGATTAGCAGCTGGTACATAAAAAGATTTTAATAGATTTCAAGCTCCAACATGAGATGATATTATAATGTAGTTCTATCCAAAAAAGCTCAAATTAATCTTGGGCAGTATTGGTAGACATTCAGTGTCCAAACAAGATGGACCATAGTGGGACTGACTTTGCACTACTCAGATCATATCCAGAGTACTGGGAGCTACCTGAGTTTAGAGAAACGATGACAGAAGTGAGGAGACTACCGGACAGAACTCAGAAACCTGCTACATTGAACACTGATGCTCTGACGGTGTATCAGAAAATTCACACTAATGGTCATGAAATACTTGAAAAATTTATATTCTGATGACTATTAAAGCACGGTAAAAATCATGGTTGGAAAATATAGGAAAAAATGTTTTGGATCAGTATGCAGGAAAATTTAAAATAATTAAAGATGTTAAAAATTGTATGCACTTTCTTGTGAATGTGAGTGCTCCCTGTCACTGCAGGTGCTCAAGCAGAAGGTCAGCCACCACTTGTCAGAAATATCATGGATGACATCCGGCAGGAGACAGGGGTTGGAACTATGTGAACTTGAGTTCTCTTTTGGCTTTTAAATTCCATATGCGAAGAGGAAGGTGGAGAATATTTTAAACCTAACAGAAAGTACAAATTACTCCCGTTTAGATTAATTTATACAGCATATTAATAGCATAGTGCCATACAAAGAAGTGGCTTAATGGTCTCTAAATAAAGAAAAATGTTTCTGATACATGAAAATAATCTATGGTGTCTAACAAATTCAAAATACAGTTTAAATGCATTATGTAGGACTAAATAGTTTTATAGTTGTTACAGACTATGAATTAATTTACCATCATGTGTGACAAACTAAACAGTGGCTTTCTATTCCTGTTCCTCTACTTTTCTGTTTTCATGATGGAGCTCACTACAAGATTTAAAACAGTGTCTATTGTCAGCCCAGATGATTTTTCTGGGCTCCGTGTCTGTATCATCCTACTCAATATTTCCATGTAGATGCCCAACAGGTTATCTTTAAAACTTATTTCTATAACTGAGTTCTTAAGGGCCAACTCTCAACCACAGTCAATCTAGTCTTCCTCTAGTTTTCCTACATTTAGTAAACTGCACTAACATCTTCAAATTTGCTTATCCCATACACCTTGGAGCCATCTATGAAAGTTACTTTTCCTATGTCCCATATCCTGCCTGTAACCTGGGACTGACAATTCAAAAAAAAAAAAAGCAAAGTTTCTCCATCCATTCTCTTTATGACTTCTGCTCACACTCCAATCCATTCTAACCCCACTTACTCTTGAACTACTGCAAACCCTCAGGACTAGTCTGCCCTGCCTTAGCTTTCATATCTTAATTGTGTTGTTTCCTGTTTTAATAGCTTTTCTTTTGGTTATCTTGTATTTGTATATGGGCAATCGAGTTTTTCTCAAACAATATAATTTTCTTTATACTTTTTGATATTTATGCTTATTTTTTCCTCTTCTTGATTATTGAAATACAGTATTTAATACTATCCATGAGAGATTTTTTTGGTGATCTCTTAACATCTAGAGGTAGAGGAGCAGGTTTTCATGCATGGAAAGAAATTCTCCCTGTTATTTTCTATATTTTGATTAATATTTAATTTATTAAAATTATACATTTTAGAGTATAGCTTTACAGAGTAAACAGGCAATGCACAGAGTGAGAGAAAATCTTCATAATCTATACATCTGACAAAGGACTAATATCCAGAATCTACAACAAACTCAAACAAATCAGTAAGAAAAAAGTAAACAATCCCTTCAAGAAGGAGGTTAAGGACATGAATAGAGAATTCTCAAAAGAAGATACACAAATGGTCAATAAACATAAGAAAAAATGCTCAACATCACTAATGATCAGGGAAATGCTAATCAAAACCACAATGCAATACTACCTTAGTCTTGCAAGAATGGCCATAATCAAAAAATCAAATGTTGACATGGATGCGGTGAACAGGGAACACTTCTACACTGCTGGTGGGAATTTAAACTAGTACAGCCACTATGGAAAACAGTGTGGAGATTCCTTAAAGAACTAAAATTAGAACTACCATTTGATCCACCAATCCCACTACTGGGTATCTACCCAGAGGAAACGAAGTCATTATTCGAAAAAGATACTTGCACGCGCATGTTTATAGCAACACAATTCACAATTGCAAAATCATAGAACCAACCCAAATTCCCATCAATCAATGGGTGGATAAAGAAACTGTAGTGTGTCTGTATATATATACACATATAATAGAATACTATGCAGCCATAAAAAGGAATGAATTTACAGCATTTGCAGTAACCTGGTTGAGATTGGAGACTATTATTCTAAGTGATGTAACTCAGGAATGGAAAACCAAATATCATATGTTCTTACTGATATGTGGGAGCTAAGCTATGAGGACACAAAGGCATTAGAATGATACAACAGACTTTGAGGACTTGGGGGAAAGGGGCGAGGGATAAAATACTACAAATATGGTGCGGTCTATACATGGATGATGGGTGCACCAAAATCTTACAAATCACCACTAAAGAACTTACACATGTAACCAAATACCACCTCTAACCCAAAAACCAAAAACAGGTTAAATCCTTTTAAAACATTCAATACCCCTTACATACATAATTAATCAAATTCCCTTAGACAATTCAATTCACACTTACTCACCCAATATACCTACCTATCTGACATATGTTAAACACAAGAAGGCAGACTTACAAATTGAACAATTTTTTCCTAGAACTTCACCCTTTAAGTCAGACGTCATTTTTATAAAATAATTTTTTTCTTTTTAAAATTATACTTTAAGTTCTGGGGTACATGTGCAGAACATGCAGGTTTGTTACATAGGTATACACGTGCCATGGTGGTTTGCTGCACCCATCAACCCATCATCTACATTAGGTATTTCTCCTAATGCTATCCCTCCCCCACCCCCCAACAGGCCCTGGTGTGTGATATTCCCCTCCTTGTGTCCATGTGTTCTCATTGTTCAACTCCCACTTATGAGTGAGAACAGGTGGTGTTCGATTTTCTGTTCTTGTGTTAGTTTACTGAGAATGATGGTTACCAGCTTCATTCATGCCCCTGCAAAGAACATGAACTCATCCTTTTTTATGGCTGCATCGTATTCCATGGTATATATGCACCACATTCTCTTTATCCAGTCTATCATTGATGGGCATTTGGGTTGGTTCCAAATCTTTGCTATTGTGAACAGTGCTGCAATAAACATATGTGTGCATGTGTCTTTATAGTAGAATGATTGATAATCCTTTGGGTATATACCCAGTAATGGGATTGTTGGGTCAAATGGTATATCTGGTTCTAGAACCTTGAGGAATTGCCACACTGTCTTCCACAATGGTTGAACTAACTTACACTCCCACCAACAATGTAAAAGTGGTCCTATTTCTCCATACCCTCTCCAGCACCTGTTGTTTCCTGACTTTTTAATGATTGCCATTCTAACCGGTGTGATATGGTATCCCATTGTGGTTTGGATTTGCATTTCTCTAATGACCAGTGATGATGAGCTTTTTTTCATATGTTTGTTGGCTGCATAAATGTCTTCTTTTGAAAAGTGTCTGTTCATATCCTTTGCCCACTTTTTGATGGAGTTGTTTGTTTTTTCATGTAAATTTGTTTAAGTTCTTTGTAGATTCTGGAAATTAGCCCTTTGTCAGATGGATAGTTTGCAAAAATTTTCTCCCATCCTGTAGGTTGCCTGTTCACTCTGATTATAGTTTCTTTTTCTGTGCAGAAGCTCTTTAGTTTAATTAGATCCCGTTTATCAATTTTGGCTTTTATTGCCATTGCTTTTGGTGTTTTAGTCATGAAGTCTTTGCCCATACCTATGTCCTGAATGGTATTGCCTAGGTTTTCTTCTAGGGTTTTTTATGGTTTTAGGTCTTACTTTTCAGTCTTTAATCCTTCTTGAGTTTTTTGTATAAGGTGTAAGGAAGGGGTCCAATTTCAGTGTTCTGTATGTAACTAGCCAGTTTTCCCAACTCCATTTATTAAATAGGGAATCCTTTCTGCATTGCTTGTTTTTGTCATGTTTGTCAAATATCAGATGGTTTTAGATGTGTGGTGCTATTTCTGAGGCCTCTGTTCTGTTCTATATATCTGTTTTATTACCAGTACCAGGCTGTTTTTGTTACTATAGCCTTGTACTATAGTTTGAAGTCAGGTAGTGTGATGCCTCCGGGTTTGTTATTTTTGCTTAAGATTGTCTTGGCAATGCAGGCTCTTTTTTGGTTCCATATGAAATTTAAAGTAGTTTTCTTTTTCTAATTCTGTGAAGAAAGTCAATAGTAGCTTGATGGGGATGGCATGGAATCTATAAATTACTTTGGGCAACATGGCCATTTTCATGATGCTGATTCTGCCTACCCATGAGGGTTGAATGTTTTTCCATTTTTTATGTGTCCTCTCTTATTTCCTTGAGCAGTGGTTTGTAGTTCTCCTTGAAGAGGTCCTTCACATCCCTTGTAGATTGTGTCTAGGTATTTTATTCTCCTTTTAGCAATTGTGAGTGGAGTTCACTCATGATTTGGCTCTCTGTTTGTCTATTATTAGTGCATAGGAATGCTTGTGATTTTAGCACCTTGATTTTATATTCTGAGACTTTGCTGAAGTTGCTTATCAGCTTAAGGAGATTTTGGGCTGAGACAATGGGGTTTTCTAAATATACAATCATGTCATCTGCAAACAGAGACAATTTGACTTCCTCTCTTTTTATTGGAATACCTTTATTTCTTTCTCTTGCCAGATTGCCCTGACCAGAACTTCCAATACTGTGTTGAATAGGAGTGGTGAGACATCATTTTAATGGATCAAATTTTATTTCACATTTCAAAAGTCTTAAAAACAAACATATAATCTTTTGGGTTAAAATGCGAAAACATACATCTCCATTTCCTCTCTCCTGAAACCACATTAAAGAAAAAATTAAAATAAAGAATATACCTACAAATATACTGCAGAGCACAACAACAGAATTTTGAAAGCTGAAAAGGCTTAGCCAAGAAGGATTCATCTCAAAGCAGTTAACAATGAAAGCCAAGAAGCTGTGCAATCTACAGCACACAATTTCTAAAATGTTTAGGAATAGGCAATACCAGGTACTTTTGGTAGAAGTGTTTGGTAGTCTGAGATAAAATAAGGAAATTTTTGTTTTAAAGGTGTATTTACAATCTCAAATCTCCTGTCCCCCTCAACATACCCACCCCAATCCTGACAGAAAGTTTACTTTTGGAGAAAGAAAAAAGAGAATTTCTGGACTAGAAGATACTGTAAATTGTTGGGGGCATATTTATCACGTCTGCCCAATGGGAAATAATAGACTATACTTACTAATATGAATTGGTAATCACCAAAAGCCTTCTCCCGTTATCTCTCAGATATCTGACAGCCAAAACTTTACCCTTTAGACAAGTGACTAGAAGGCTTCTTCCTGGAAATCTGACCAGGCCAAGAGGGTGCAAGATGGGGTGAGGGGGATGGGAGTTTCTTTAAGAAATAGTCTCATTGCCCTGGCCAGAACTTCCAATACTATGTTGAATAGAAGTGGTGAGAGAGCAAGGCATTTTTGTTTTTTGCAGGTTTTCAAGGAGAATGCTTCCAGCTTTTGCCCATTCACTATGATATTGGCTGTGGGTTTGTCATAAATGGCTCTTATTTGAAGTGTGTTCCATCAACACCTAGTTTATTGAGAGTTTTTAACATGAAGGGATGTTGAATTTTATTGAAGGCCTTTTCTGTGTCTTTTGAGATAATCTTGTAGCTTTTTGACTTTAGTTCTGTTTATGTGATGAATTACATTTATTGATTTTCGTATGTTGAACCAGCCTTGCATCCTGGTGATGAAGCTGACTTGATGGTGGTGAATAAGCTTTTTGATGTGCTGCTGGATTTGGTTTGCCAGTATTTTATTGAGGATTTTTGCATTGATAGTCATCAGAGATATTGGCCTGAAGTTTTGTTTTTTGTTGTATCTCTGCCAGGTTTTGGGAACAGGATGATGCTGGCCTCATAAAATGAGTTAGGGAGTAGTCTCTCCTTTTCAATTACTTGGAATTGTTTTAGTAAAATGTTACCAGCTCTTCTATGTACCTTTGAATACAACTGTAAATCTGTCTGGTCCTAGGCTTTTCTTGGTTGGTAGGCTATATATTACTGCCTTAATTTTAGAACGTTTTATTGGTCTATTCTGGTATTCGATTTCTTCCTAGTTCAGTCTTGGGGAGATGTATGTGTCCACTTGCTCTTTGAATATTTTACAATAACTCAGAAAGCTCTTAAGTTTAATTAGATTCCATTTGTCCTCCCATTCTTAACCATGAGCAGGCAGCCAAGAATCATCAGAAATTTAAGGAAAACTTGTAACCTGGGAGACTTTAAAAATAGCATTCGATGACAATAAAAGGCCTGATATTCAGCATTCCCCCAAGTGCCAATTAGATTGAAATATGGTAATCTAGCTAAAAGTGACTTTTTTTTTTTTTTTTTTTTTTGAGGCAGGGTCTTGCTCTGTCACCCAGGCTGGAGTGCAGTGGCCCTATCATAGTTCACCACACACTTAAACTCCTGGGTTCAAGCAATCCTCAGCCTCCCAGTGGTCTTTGTTATAGGCATCCTGATGAATTTCTATGGCACAGAAGATTGATTAAATGATGTGTTTGATTGTTAATAAATTTCTGCAATCCAAAATATACGACAAAAGAAAAAAATTGAAAACATGGAGGGAGAATAAACTTCAGAAATATAGTTTTCATCTCCTTGAAGAGACGTGAGGAGATATTGATGCTATGAAACTGTAGTAAATGCAATAAAACAGCCCTTAGAAATTAAATTCATACAGCAGACATTTTTAAATATCAAGGAAAGGCTGAAAATTCTTCTAGATATATCTCCATAATATGTGATTCAAATACTATACTATACTACATCTAGATAATATATGTTCAAAAAGGAGAGAAGAGAAATGGAAGAAAATCATATAAGAAATGTTAAAGGAAATTTTAACAGAAAGAAAGGACGTGAGTTTCCAGATTAAAAAATTACACCAAATACCCAACTTAATGATTTTTAAATAGCAATTCTGGATGCTTGAAACAGTGAAGCAATGACTTTCAAATTATGAAAGGAAATCACTCTATGACCAGCCAAACTATTAACTAATTTTGACGATATTTGTTAGTGTTTCAGACATAAAATGTATTTTAAAATGTACCCCATAGATAGCCATAAAGATAATTGGAATATAAAGAGAGAACCCAGAAATAAAACTTCATATATATGGTTAACGGTTATTTACAAAAATGCCAGGAACATTCAGTGGAGAAAGGACAGTCTCCAACAAATGGTATTGGAAAAAACTGGCTGTCCACAATGCAAAAGAATGAAGTTAGGCCATTACCTTAAAAAATATTTAAAAAGTAACTAAAAATGTATCAAAGACCAACATGTATGACCTAAAATTCTAAAACTCTTAGGAGAAAACATGGGACATGTTTTCATGACATTGAATTTGACCATGAATTCTTAAACATGACACCAAAAGCACAGGCAACAGAAGTAAAATATAAAAAAAATGAGCTACACAGAAATTTAAAACTTCTGTTCATCAAAGACATGATCAACAGAGTGAAAAGGCAACCTATAGAATTAAAGCAATGCCTGCAAATTGTATATCTGATACGGGTTAATATTCAGAATAAAGAACTTCTCAATGATAACAAAAACTTGATTCAGCAAAAGACTTCAATAGATATTTTTCTAAAGAAGAGATACAAATCAAAACAAGCACAGGGAAAAATGCTCAGCATCACTAACCATTAAAAAAATGCAAATCAAAATCATAATGAGATAACACCTCACATCCATTTGGATGGTTACTATAAAA
This sequence comes from Macaca mulatta, assembly GCF_049350105.2. NCBI lineage: Eukaryota > Metazoa > Chordata > Mammalia > Primates > Cercopithecidae > Macaca > Macaca mulatta. Next base: position 109,542,351 of record NC_133409.1, read on the forward strand.
AAGCAAACAGATAAACAAAATAAGTGCTGGTGATGATATGAAGAAATTAGAAATCTTATACACTGTTGGTAGAAAGGTAGATGGTTCAGCTGCTATTTAAAAAATAGTATGAACATTCCTCAAAAAATTAAAAATAGGACTACCATATGATCCAGCAATCCCTCTTCTGTGTATATACCCAAAATAATAAAAGTGGGATCTTGGAAATACATTTGCATATCTATGCTCATAAGCTGTACTAATTGCAGTAGCCAAAAGGCAGGAGCAACACAAACGCCCACTGACAGCTGAATGGATAAACGAAATGTGGGATGTACATACAATGGACTTTTACGCAGTCTTTCTAAAGAAGAAAATTCTGACATGCTATAACATGGATAAACGTTGAGGACATTATGCTAAGTGAAATAATCCAGTTGCCAAAAAAAATAAAAAAACAAAGGCTGTATGATTCCACAGATATGAAATACCTAGCGCAATCCAATTCATGGAGACAAAAAGTAAAAGGATGGTTTACAGAGAATGGGAGATAGGGAAATGAGGAGTTGTTTAAAGAATATAAAGTTTTAGTATTGCAAGATGAAAAGAATTCTAGAGATTGGCTGTACAACAATGTGAATGAACTTACTATTGAGCTGTACATTTAAAAATGGTTAAGATGGTACAATGTCATATATATGTTACCACAATTAAATTTTAAAAATATTAAATGTACCCATCATTCAGTATTTCTTTAAAAAGTATGAAATTCTTAAAAGGGAATAGAATAACTCTATTAAATTACACTTCCCCTTCCCTTGCATGGGAATCAACAAAGGAGTCAAGGAGGAGGGAGGAATGAAGAGGCCCTGAGAAGGCACCCAATTTGTATCCTGCACCTGAAAGGAAAAAAGGACATTATTAGGACAGCTGCTAAAATTGTAATGATCTGTTGATTTGATGCTACTCATGTGCTAATGGCAATTTCCTTTCTTTTTTGGCAATGGTTTTTAGTGCTATCAATTTCTTTCTAAGTATTCCATGAGCTGCATTTCACAAATTTTGGTATGTTTTCATTTTAATTTAGTTAAAATTTATTAATTTCTCTTTTGATTTACTTTTTGACTTATAGGTTATTTAAGAGTGTATATTATAGTTTCCTAATGTTTGAGAACTTTCCAGATATTTTTTTAATTATTGATTTATAATCAATTTTTACTCTTAGAAGTCTTTCAAGGCAGTAATCTGAGACAATTTAGGGCTCACCTTGTTCATTTCCCAACACTCAGGAATCACTGTCCTTCATTGCCCAATGTCTAACGTCATGAAAAATAGTGATTCACATATTTTGTTTGATTTAGTTGTTTTAGGAAAGGGAGAAAATTCTGTCCATGTTACTTGACATTAGCCATAACAAAAGTTTCCTGGGACTCCTCCTAAATTCTTATTTTTAAAATACTGATTTAGCTGTTTATAGACTTTTATTGCTCCAAACACATTTAGAATTATTCAGATTCTCTTCTATGTCTATGTCTGATGAATGTAACTAACATTTTAATATTTTCTCTGTGGAAATTTTTATATATTCTTGGTTAGATTAATTTCCAAATACTTTATAGTTTCTATTTTTGAGAATTATTATTGCTGGTGCAAGAAATACTACTAATTTTGTAGATTTCTCTTGCATTCAGCAGTAATTCTAACCACTTTTATTAATTCTAAGAGCTTGTTGATTTGATTGGTTTTTCTAGGTAGATGACTGTATAATCTGCATATTGTATCTTTCATTTCAATACTTATATCTCAATTATTTTGAGGCAATTTTTCTTTAGTATTTTTAAGGCAATATTCAAGATTGTGGTACTAAAATAAATGCATGTAAAATTTCTCCACGGAATGCAATATTCAGGAAAATATGTATATTTGGCATTTAATCTTTATCAATAAGTTTCTTTGTAGTCCTTATTTGCTAAGAGTTTTTATTATTTAAAAAGGTATTAAACTTTTCAAATGATTTTTGCACACCAATTGAGATGAGCCTATGATTTTTATTCACTAACTATTAATTTTATTGACAGATTTCTTTTTTGAGTTATCCTTACTTTTGTGCAATAAACATCACTTAATATAGATATACTACTTTTTAAATTGACACATAATAATTGTACATATTTATGTGGTACATAGTGATGTTTTGATAAATGTAATGCATAGTGGTCAGATCCAATTAATTATGATATCAAACACATCATTTATTTCTGTTGAGAACATTCAATATCCTCCTTCTATTTGAAGCTATATATTGTTAACTATAATCATCCTAAAGTGCTGTAAACTACTAGAAAGTATTCCTCCTATCTAACTGTAATTCTGCATCCTTTAATAAATGTTTCCCTAATTATCCCTTCCCTCTATGCTTTCTAGCCTCTAGTATCCTCTGTTCTACTTTTTGCTTCTGTGAAATTAACTTTTTCTAGCTTCCACATGAGTGAGAAGATGCAGTGTTTAACTTTCTGTTTCTGTTTTATTTCATTTAACATAATGTTCTTCAGTTCCATCTGTGTTGCCACAAATGACAGAATTTCATTCTTTTTAAGACTGACTAGTATTTCGTTGTGTATGTATACCATATCTTTCTTATCCATTTATCTGTTGTTGGACACTGGTTGATTCTGTACCTTGGCTATTGTGAATAGTGCCGCAATAAACGTGGGAGTACAGGTATCTCTTCAGTGTACTGACTTCCTCACTTCGGATAAATATCCAGTAGTAGGATTGCTGGATCATATGGTAGCTTCATTTTTGTTTTTTTGAGGAAGCTCCATACTGTTCTCCATGGTGCCTGTACCAGTTTACCTTCTCACCAATGGTATATAAGAGTTCTCTTTTCTTCACATCCTCACCGGTATTTGTCAGCTTTTGTCTGTTGCAGTTACTTACATCCTCACCAGAATTTGTCAGCTTTTGTCTTTTTAGTAATAGCCATCCTAGCTGGAGTGAGATGACACCTCATTTTTGTTTTGATTTGCATTTATCAAAAATTAGTAATGTTGAGCATTTTTATATATCTGTATACCTTCATTTAAGAAATATCTGTTTAGATTTTTTAATTGGATTATTTGGTTTTTTTGCTGTTGATATGTTTTAGTTCCTTGTATATTCTGGATATTAATCCTCTGTTGGAAGAATAGTAGCAAATATTTTCTTCCATTTGGTAGGTTATGTTTTCACTCTATTGGCTGTTTCCTTGTCTGTGCAGAAGGTTTTTAGTTTAATGTAAGCCCATTTGTTTATTTTTGCTTTTGTTGTCTGTGCTTTTAAAGTCTTATTTATAAAACTTTTTCCCAGACCAAATGTACTGAAACATTTTACCTATGTTTTCTTCTAGTAGTTTTATAGTTTTGCATCTTGTATTTAGGCTTTTTATCCATTTAGAGTTGATTTTTTATAGGGTGGACACCCAGTTTTCTCAGAACCATATGCTGAAGACACTGTTCTTTCCCCAGTGAATGCCCTTGACACCCTTGTCAAAAACCAACTGACTGTTGATGGTGTGTGGATTAATTTCTGGGTTCTCTATTCTGTTTTATCAGTCTGTGTCTGCTTTTACATCAGTGCCATGTTTTTATGGCTACTAGAGCTTTCTAGTATATTTTGAAGTCTGGTAGTGTGATAACTCCAGCTTTGTTCTTTTTCCTCAGGATTGCTTTGGCACCTGTAATGTTTTGTGGTTTCAAACAAATTTTAGAATCTGTTTTTCTATTTCTGTGTGAAGTGCATTTTGTATTTTGATAGGGATTGCAATGAACCTGTAGGTTGCTTTGGGTAGAATAATCATTTTAACAATATCAAATCTCCCAATCCATGAGCATGGTATGTCTTTCCATTTGTTTATATCCTCTTCAATTTCTTTCTTCAGAGTTTTGTGGATCTTTCATCTCCATGGTAAAAGGTATTACTAGGTATTTTTGGTAGCTCTTATAGATGGGATCACCTTCTTGATTTCTGTTTCAGCTAGTCCATCATTCATTTCTATAGAAATGTTATACGTGTTGATTTTTTCATGTTGTTTTACATGTGCTGATTTTATATCCTGTGATTTTACTAAATTTTTATTAGTTCTAACAGTTTTTTGCTAGAGTCTTTAGGGTTTTCTATATATAATATGATGTTACATATAATAAACATAAAATAAAACATATAAGTGTTTTCTATATATAATATTACATATTAAACACACGTAATTTACCTTCCTCTTTTTAATTTTGGATACCCTTTATTTCTTTCTCTTGCCTAATAGCTCTGGATAGGGCTTTCAATAGTATGTGGAATAAGAGTGGAGAGAATAGGCATCCTGGTTGTGTTCCAGTTCTTAGAGGAAAAGCTTTCAGCTTTTCCGCATTCAGTATGATGGTACACTTGGGGTTGTCATATATGGCCTTTATGATGTTGAGGTACTTTCCTTCTTTATCTAATTTATTGAAAGTATTTATTATGAAGAGGTGTTGTATTTTATCAAATGATATTTCTGCATTTATTAAGATAATCATATAGTTTTTATCCTTCATTATGTTGATATGCTATATCACATTTATTGAATTGAATGTGTTGAGCCATCCTTGCATCCGTGGGATAAATCCCACTTGATTGTAATAAATTATCTTTTTGATATGTTGCTGGATTTGGTTTGCTGGTGTTTTGTTGAGAATTTTTGCATCTATGTTCATCAGGAATATTGACCTGTAGTTTTCTCTTTTTGTTGTGTCCTCATCAGGTTTTGGTACTAGGGTAATGCTGGCCTCATAGAAGAAGTTAGAAAGAATTTCCTCTGCTTCCATTTTTTGGAATAGTTTGAGAATTGTTATTAATTCCTCTTTAAAAATTCAGTACAATTCAGCAGTGAAGTCATCTGGTCCTGAATTTTTCTTTGTTGGGAGGCTTTATTACTGATGCAATATCATTACTTGTTGTTGGTCTGTTTATCTCCTTTTTTGTTTCTGATTGTATTTATTTTGGGTGTGTCTTTTTCTTTGGTTAACTAATGGCTTGTCAATTTGTTTAATATTTTTTAGAAACCAAATTTTTGTTTCATTGATCTTTTGTTTGCTTTTTTTTTTTAGATGGAGTCTTGTTCTGTCGCCCAGGGATGCAGTGGTGAAATCTCAGCTCACTACAACCGCAACCTCCGCCTCCTGGATTCAAGTGATTTCCAGCTAATGTTTTTTATTTTTAGGAGAGACAGGGTTTCACCAGGTTGGCCAGGCTGCTGTCAATCCCCTAACCTCAAGTGATCCAGCTGCCTCAGCCTAAAAGTGCTAGGATTACAAGTGTTTGCTTTGACAGTCTCAATTTTGTCTACTTCTTCTCTAATCTTTATTATTTTTTTCTTATTGTTTTGGATTTGGTTTATTCTTGCTTTTCTAATTCCTTGACATGTATCATGAGGTGGAAATCTTCCCACTCATGTGACATTTGCATTTATTGATATAAACTTGCCTCTTAATACTGGTTTTGCTGTGTCCCATATGTTTTGCTATGTTGTGTTTTCATTTGTTTCAATGAATTTTTAAATTTTCCTCTTAATTTCTTCCTTCACCCATTGGTTATTCAGGAACCTTTCATTTAATTTCCTTTTTTTTATGTTTTTGATTTCTAGCTTTATTCCATTGTGGTCAAACAAAATACTTGATATGATTTCAATTTTTTAAATCTTTTGAGACGTGTTTTATGCTCTAATATATGATCAAACCCAGAGAATGTCCTATGTGCTGATGAAAAGAATTTTTGTTCTGCAATTGTTGGATAAAATGTTCTATACAAGTCTCTTAGGATCATTTAGTCTATGATGCCATTTAAATTTGATGTTTTTTTTTTGTTGTTGTTGTTGTTGATTTTCTATCTAGATGACCTGTTCAGTGTTGAGAGTGTGGTATAAAGTCCCTAACTATTATTGTATTGGGCCCTATCTTTCCCTTTAGATTTAATATTTGGTTTATATATCTGGGTGAGCCAGTGTTGGGTGCATATAAATTTATAATTGTTATATACTCTTCCTGAATTGATCCCTTTATTACTATATAAGGTACTCATTTGTGTATTTTTTTTAACACATTTTGACTTAAAATTTGCTTTGTCTAATGTAAGGGTATCTACTCTTGCTTGATTTTGGTTTCCATTTGCATGAAATATCTTTTTTCATACCTTTATTTTCAGTCTATATGTAACTTTAGAGATGAGATGAGTTTCTTGTAGGCAGCATATAATTGAGTCTTTTTAAATTCATTCATCCAGTCTATTTCTTTTAATTGGATAATTCAATCCACATAATAATAATCCAAAGTTATTATTGATAGGTGAGGACTTACACATCATTTTATGAATTGTTTTCTGGTTATTTTGTATATCCTTTTTTCTTTACTTACACTTGTGTTGTTCATTTTTGCAGCTAAGCTGTTTTTGTAGTGATAAAGTTTGGTTTTTACTCTTTATCCTTTGTGTATCAGCTCTATCAGTGAGTTTTATAATTTTGCATGTTTTCATAATGGCAGTTGTGATGCTTAATACTCAGGGTCAACTTGATTGGATTGAAGGATACAAAGTATTGATCCTGAGTGTGTCTGTGAGGGTGTTGCCAAAGGAGATTAATATTTGAGTCAGTGGACTGAGAAAGACAGACACACTCTTAATCTGGGTGGGCACCATCTAATCAGCTGCCAGCATAGCTAGAATATAAAGCAGGTAGAAAAATATGAAAAGACTAGACTGGCCTAGCCTCCCAGCCTACATCTTTCTCCCATGCTGGATGCTTCCTGCACTCAAACATTGGACTCCAAGTTCCTCAGTTTTGGGACTCAGACTGGCTCTCCTGGCTCCTCAGCTTTCAGACAGTCTACTGTGGGACCTTGTGATCATATGAGCTTATATTTAATAAATTTTCATGTATATATCATATATATATATATCCTATTTATATATATATCCTGTTTATATGTGTATCCTATATATCCTATTAATATATACTAATATATGTAACTTGTATGTAACTTGATGCTTTTCTCTTGCTGTTTTTAGAATATATATTAGTTTATATTAATAGGATATATAGGATATATATATATATCTTATTAATTCTGTCCCTCTAGAGAACCCTAATACACCAGTTATTGCCTTTTTACTTCCAAATGTAAGACTTTCTTGAGAATTTTTTGTAAGGCCAGTCTAGCATGATAAATTCTCTTAGTTTTTATTTTATTTTTATTTCTCCTCCATTTATGAAGGATAGACTTGTATAATATTCTTGATTGGCAGTATTTTTCTTTCAGTAATTTGAATATATCCTTCCATTCTCTCTTGGCTTGTAAGGCTTCTGCTATGAAATTTGTCATTAGTCTAATGGAGATCCCCTTATATGTAACTTGATGCTTTTCTCTTGCTGTTTTTAGAATTCTTTCTTTGCTTTAACTTTTGACAATTTAACTGTTATGTGTCTCAGAGAGGACCTGTTTAGGTTAAATCTATTTGGGTGCTTTTGAGTATCCAGAATCTAGATGTTTAAAAGAGTGATCTTTTGAAAAATCAAGCAAATCCCTTTTGATAAACTAAAGGCCTAAATGATCTTTAGCATAGGGCCAAATAATATCTTCTCTGTATCCCCTCCTTCATGGGTCTTTTTTAAAGTCTGTAATCATATTCTACAAAATACTTGAGAATACTACTTTTCGGGTATTTTTTGAGAATACTACTTCTCAAAACTGTTAAGATCACTTAATAAAAGGAAAAAGGGGAAAAGAACCTATCTATCCCCCTTTTATCACAACCAAGAAGTATCTAAGAAGCTGTAACATCTAAATGTAATATGGTATACTGTATGAGATTCTAGAATAGAAAGAGGACATGGGGTAAAACATTTTACCTCTGGAATAGAAAGAGGACATGGGGTAAAACATTTTAAAATCTGCACAAAATATGGACTTTAGTCAATAATAATGTATCAGTATTGTTTCACTAGTTGAGACAAATGGGCCATACCAATGTAATGTATTATGCATACTAATGTAAATTTCCCAAAAGGGAAAATGAATTGTGGAGTATAAGGGAAATTTCTACACTCTGCAGCTTTTCTATAAATGTAATTTTATTTTTAAATAATCCACAAAATGAAAACAAAATTAAATGCCTTTTTAAAAATAATAAAATAAAATTACTAGAAACACATAGGAAAAAGTACACTGGAGCATGCAATGTAGATACTGATATGACCATTCAGATTGAAAATAGCTAGGTAGATTTTAAGAATTACAAATATGTACAGAATTATAAGAAGCCATTTCATTTATTCCTCTTCCCTAAGATAATACCAAATGTAGATAAGCACTATGTTTTAAAGCCTTCAATAGAAGACGCAAGGTTTCCCTTAGTTGATTATTATAATTTTTAAGTTCTTTTACTCTCCTTCTTAAAATTCTTTCTCACAATCTAATTAAATTCATTATACTTTAACTTCAGCATATCTTTGCTTTGATTTTTCTTAATGAAGATATGTGTGTGGAATATTATGTTATATTTTGGATAAATGCTATGCAAATACTTGAAGGCAATTATAAAAATGACCGTTAGTCTTAAGGCCAAGCAATGTACATTCTTGTACTTTTCCCTGATGGGTCATGTTTTCTAAGTTTTTAATCTTCATAATATTCTTTGAAACTTTTTTATTAGAAAGTCTCAACAGTTAAAAGGAGCAAACTATTTAGCAGACTTGTAGTATTTTAATGGCACCACTAAACTTCATCATGCAGATTTGCCCTTTTTTTAAGCCATACTCAGACTTACGCAGTTGAAAAGAAAATGCCAAAAGTTTGCCCTAAGTAGTGAAAATTATATTCTGTCATTGAAATGATATCTCTCTGGAAAATAATACTGTTCAATTTGAAACATCACCATAACTCTTCCAAAACCAAGAATATACCATTCAAAATGCATTATTTTACCTACTTTGGTACATGATAATTAGGTTATCACAGACAATAGAGACTTTAATAAATAAAGTAACTTCATAAAATGAACCAATTAGTTTTCAAAATTCTCAGTTTTTTAAAAATAGATTCACTGACATCCTTTTTATTATCACTTATGTTGGACAACCGATATGTCTGGTGACAAATTACAATATCACAAGAGTCAGTTCAGGTAAATTGATCTAAAATATAATTATTTTGGCTTTCTAAACAATTTAATATTGGTTTCTCTAAACCTTATGAAGTTGACTTATTTATGTGTTAAACACAAAAAGTCATAGGGCTTGCTTGTCCCCTTATGGGAGACAATCCATATATGCCATACACAGTGCCCAAGAGGTTCCCATTGGCATTGAACTCTAGTTGCCCAGAATGGCAATCTGCTCATTGATGGACTTATTAGCTTCTTTTTCTTCTGTACTAGTCAGGAATCTCCAGATAAACAAAATCAATTGGATGGATGGATGCATGAAGAGAGAAAGAAAGAGAGAAATATAGACAGACAGAGAGACAAAGGAAGAGAGAAAAGAGAAAGATTTGTTATAGGAATTTGCTCACATGATTATGGAGGCCACGAAATCCCACCCTTTGCCATCTGCAAGGTGGAGAACCAGGAAGGCTAGTTGTATTAATGTGTTCTCATGCTGCCATGAAGAAATACCCAAGGCTGGGTAATTAATAAAAGAAAGAGGTTTAATTGATTCACAGTTCAGCGTGACTGGGGAGGCCTCAGGAAACTTACACTCATGGCAAAACAGGAAACAAACATATCCTTCTTTACATCGTGGCAGGTAGGAGAATGAGAGAATAGCCAAACAAAGGGGGAAACCCCTTATAAAGCCATCAGATCTTGTGAGAACTCACTCACTATCACAACAACAGTATGAAGGAAACTGCCTCCGTGATTCAATTATCCACACCTGATCCCACCCTTGACATGTGGGGTTATTACAATTCAAGATGAGGTTTAGGTGGGGACAGAGCCAAATCATATTATTCCACCCTTGGTCCCTTTCAAATCTCATGTCCTCACATTTCAAAACACAATCATGTATTTCCAACAGTCCTCCAAAATCATTATTTCAGCATTAACTCAAAAGTCCACAGTCCAAAGTCTCATCTGAGACAAGGCAAGACCCTTCTGCCTATGAACCCGTAAATCAAAAGCAAGTTAGTTACTTCCAAGATACAATAGAAGTACAGACATTGGGTAGATACATCCATTCCAAATGGGAGAAATTGGCCAAAACAAATGGGCTATAGGCCCCATGCAAATCTGAAATCCAACAGGGCAGTCATTAAACTTTAACGTTCCAAAGTTATCTCTTTTAACTCCATGTCTCACTGATGTGAGAGGTGGGCTCCCAGGGGCTTGGACAGCTCTGCCCCTGTGGCTTTGCAGGGTACAATCCCCCTCCCAGCTACTTTCATGGATTGGCACTGTCTGCAGCTTTTCCAGGCACATAGAGATAGTTGTTGGTGGATCTACCATTCTAGGGTCTGGAGGATGGTGGCCCTCTTCTCACACCTCCACTAGGCAATGTCCCAGTGGGGACTCCGTGGGTGGGCTCCAACCCGACATTTCCCTTCCACACAGCCCTAGGAGATGTTCTCTTTGAGGGCTCCACCCCTGCAGCAAACTTCTGCCTGGACATCCAGGCATTTCCATATATCCTCTGAAATCTAGGCAGAGGTTCCTAAACCTCAGTTCTTGACTTCTGTGTGCCCACAGGCTCAACACCACATATAAGTCACCAAGGCTTGAGGCTTGCACTCTCTGAAGCAATGGCCTGAGCTGTATGTTGGCCCCTTTTAGCCACAGCTAGAGCTGAAGCAGCTGGGGACACATGGCACAATGCCCTGAGGCTGCACACAACAGGGGGCCCTAAGCCCAGCCCAGGAAACCATTTTCCCCCCCTAGGCCTCCAGGCCTGTGATGGGAAGTGCTGCTGAGAAGGTCTCTGACTTGCCCTGGAGACATTTTCCCCATTGTCTTGGTACTTAACATTTGGCTCCTCTTCTGCAAATTTCTGCAACTGGATTGAATTTCTCCCCAGAAAATTGGTTTTTCTTTTCTGTCACATGGTCAGGCTGCAAATTTCTCAAACTTTTATGCTCCGTTTCCTCTTGACTGCTCTGCTGCTTAGAAATTTCTTCTGCCAGATATCCTAAATCATTTCTCTCAAGTTCAAAGTTCCACAGATCTCTAGGGCAGGAGCAATATCCTGCCATTCTCTTTGCTAAAGCATAGCAAGAGTCACCTTTGCTCCAGTTCCCAGTTAGTTTCTCATCTCTATATGAGACCACTTCAGCCTGGAGTTTATTGTCCATATAACTATTAGCAATTTGGTCAAAGCCATTCAACAAGCCTTAGGAAGTTCCAAACTCCCACATCTTCCTGACTTCTGAGCCTCCAAGTCTCTAGGAAGTTCCAAATTTTTCCACATTTTTCTACCTTCTGAGCCCTCCAAACTGTTTCAACATGTGCCTGTTATCCAGTTCCAAAGTCACTTCCACATTTGCATGTATCTTTATAGCAGCACCCCAATCTCTGCAGTACCAATTTACTATATTAGTCTGTACTTACACTGCTAGTAAAGACATACCTGAGACTGGGTAATTTATAAAAGAAAGAGATTTAATTGACTCTTAGTTCAGAATGGCTGGGGAGGCCTCAGGAAACTTGTTCTCATTGTGGAAAGGGAAACAAACACATCCTTCTTCACGTGGTGGCAGGAAGAAGAAGAATGAGAAAATAATAGCCAAGTGAAGGGTAAGTCCCTTATAAAACCATCAGATCTCATGAAAACTCATTATCATGAGAACTGTATGGGGGAAACTTCCACCATAATTCAATTATCTCCACCTGGCCCCACCCTTGACAAGTGGGGATTATAACAATTCAAGATGAGATTTTGTGTGGGGACACAGCCAAACCATGTCACTGGTGGCATAATTCAGTCCCAGTCTGAATGCCTGAGCAAGGAAGGGATGCAGGTGTTTAGGGGGACCCAATGGTGTAAGTACCTACCCAGGTTCAAAAGCCCAAAAAACAGAAGTGCCAATGTCTAAGGGCAGGAGAGGATAGATGTCCCAGATCAAGTAGGAAACAAATTTGCCTTTCCTCTGACATTCTGTTCTATTCAGTCCTCAACAGATTGGATAATGCCACCCAGGTTAGTGAAGGCAATCTTCTTTATTCCATCTATTTATCCAAATATTAATATCTTTCATAAATACCCTCACGGACATACTCAGAAACAATGTTTTACCAGCTATCTTGGCATCACTTAGCCCAGTCAATTTGACACATAAAATTAACCACCACACCTTTCTAACAATGTTCTCTGGGATCACTTTCCAAATAAAACTACCTACATTCAAATTCTTGTCTCAGGGTCTAATCTAAATGAACAATCCTTATGTCAATACTTCCTTATTTTCCCCTCCATTCTCAAGCCAAATGAAGAAAAGTTGAATCTCCTCATTGATAGCTGTAACTATGTTTAAGTTATATGTAAGTTATAATTGTGGTATGATTTATGAAAAAAGTTTTGCTTAATCTCCATAAGTACTATACATTTGTGAGTATAATATTAGAGAATTATATTATTATTAGATCTCTGATAGTTTTAGCTAAACTTTGCAATCATGTTATTAACTTTATTTTTTATTAATTTTTATTTTTATTTTAAGTTTCAGGGTACATGTGCAGGATGTGCAGGTTTGTTACATAGGTAAATGTGTACCATGGTAATTTGCTGCACCTATCAACCCACCACCTAGGTATTAAGACCAGAATGCACTAGCTCTTTTTCCTAATGCTCTCCCAACCCCAACCCACTCCCCACAAAAAAACCCAGTGTGTATTGTTCCCATCCCTGTGTCCATGTGTTCTCATTGTTCAGCTCCCAATTATAAGTAAGAACATATTGTGTTTGCTTTTCTGTTTCTGCATTAGTTTGCTGAGGATAATGGCTTCCTGCTCCATCCATGTCCCTGCAAAAGACATGATCTTGTTTCTTTCTATGGCTGCATAGCATTTCACATTTTCTTTAGTAAATCTATCATTGATGGGCATTTGGGCTGATTACCTGTCTTTGTTATTGTGAATAGTGTTGCAATGAACATATGCATGCATGTATCTTTGTAATAGAAATATTTATATTCCCTTGGGTATATATCTAATAATGGGGTTGCTGGGTCAAATGATACTTCTGGTTCTAGATCTTTTGAGGAATCGCACCATCTTCCACAATGGTTGAGCTAATATACATTCCAACAACAGGGTAAAAGTCCTCCTATTTCTCCACAACCTCACCAGCACCTGTTGTTTCTTGACTTTTTAATAATTGCCATTCTGACTGGCATGAGATGGTATCCCACTGTGGTTTTCATTTGTATTTCTCTAATGACCAGTGATATTGAGCTTTTTTTCATATGTTTGCTGGCCATGATATTATAATTAGACATGAGCTTTCAGATTTCATATGTACACAACAATACTACTTTATCTTTTTTTTTTTTTTTTTTTGAGATGGAGTCTCACCCTGTCACCCAAGCTGGCATGCAGTGGCAAATCTCAGCTCACTGCAACCTGTACTTTAAGGGGTCTAAGCAATTCTCCTGCCTTAGTCTCCCTAGTAGCTGGGATTACAGGCGTTCGCCACCACGCCCAGCTAATTTTTGTATTTTTAGTAGAGATGGGGCTTCGCCAGATGGGCCAGGCTGGTCTTGAATACCTGACTTCAAGTGATCTGCCTGCCTCAGCCTCCCAAAGTGCTGGGATTACAGGCATGAGCCACACACCTGGTCTACTTTACCTTTCCTAGCATGAAATATTTTTCAAAGTATTTATTTATTCATATGCTTTATCAAGATAAACATGATGGTCAGTGATCTGCATACTCATTTCATGCATTCTGAAATTTCAAGGATAGCCTCCATAAAATTAATAGCATTTTTTTCTATTGCTTACTAACTGACCTTTGAACAGAATTATAAATAGACTCATAAATATTAAATAAAATTTAACTAAATTTTTCAAATTAACTTAAAGATTTCAGTTTTATTTAAATAATTTTGACTAGGACATACGAGAATCCATCTGTACTCTTGTTCTGGGCCTCACAGATGTCAGGAGGCTCCTGAGGAATAGTAAAGACCACTTTGATCCTCAGGAACAGGATGCCTCCTCCACCTTCACAGAGCCATCATGACCTCAAAATCTCTGTCATTTTTGTTTTTAGCTTTATGGGATTTTTTTTTCTAGAGTCAGGGTCTCACTCCATTGTGCCAGCTGAAGTGCAGTGGTATGATCGTAGCTTACTGTAACCTTGAAATCCTGGGCTCAAGCAATCCTCCCACCTCAGCCTCTGGGTGGCTGGGACTATAGGTGTGCATCACCATGCCCAGCAGATTTTTTAGAGATGGGGTCTTACTATGTTGCTCAGATTGGTCTTGAACTCCTGGCCTCAAGCAATTCACCTGCCTTAGCCTCCCTAAGTGCTGGGATTACAGGTATAAGTCACTGTGCCCAGCCTCTCTGTCATTTTACTCCGGACTCTTGATTTTTTTTCCCCATACAATTGGTATATTTTTGAAAAATGAGAGTTACTCCTCATTAAATATCCAAAGGCATCCAGTGAGTTAAATTGTCTCTTTCACCTCTCACATTGGGGGATTATTCTCTGGAAAACTTTACACGCACACTCACAGCACCAGCAAGAGCTTCTCAATAAATCCTAGGGGAACTGATATTTGTTCCTTGTTAAATTTCTAGAAGAATGAGGAGAAAGAGACCTGGTATTTGGAGAGAAGCCAAATACCAGTACATTCTTGCCACTAACTTATTTTCCAGGTGAGTTATGCTTAATAAAATAATCCTTTAAAAATATATATTAGCATTCTTTGGGAGAGAAGAATAAAAAATCAAAGAGTTAAACTGTTCATTTTATGAAGGGCCCCAACACTGCAGAGTAATTACACTTCAAAGTGCTGAGGAAGCAGAAGAGACCACAAGTCTGGAACAAGCCTACTCTATGAGCCGGCAGTAATCCAGAATTTCTCCTTGCTGTCGTCCATCAAGGCATCAGTATGCAGATCTAGGCTGCCATCTCATGGCTTAAGTTAGTCACCTATAATGCCAAAGTGGACTTGGAAAGCAGACTGCAAGGAGAACTTGAATGTCAATATGAGGTCATATGGAAAATCTTTTCAATCCTTTAAGACAAGAGCACACATCTAGCTTAGGTTAGCTTAAAAATGTAATTTTTATTCCCATAAACTTGGCAATTAGCAGCCACAAGCATAATTTAAAAACAATAACTGAAATAGACCAAACATGACTTTTTTGCTATAATGTTGTAGCTAATAATATTGTGGCTAGGAAGAGAGAACCCCTAGCTAATTGGAGCAGAAGAGAAGCTGACCACACAAAGCTAGACCTGTACAAATTGTGCCTCCTCAGGCCCCTTCCTAAGCACATGACCATTCTTTTTTCAACTTTACTTTTTATTTTCTTTCTGTAAAATGTATCAGTAGATATCATAGTCAATGAATCTTTTATTAAATTAATAGAATAATTAAAATTAAAATTAAAATTAAAATTAAAAATGAGTGAACAGGCAACCTACAGAATGAGAGAAAAATTTTGCAAACTATCCATCTACAAAGGGCTAATATCCAGAATCTACAAAGAACGTAAACAAATTTACAAGAAATAAACAACCCCATCAAAAAATGGGCAAAGGATATGAACAGACAGTTCTCAAAAGAAGACATTTATGCAGCCAACAAACATATGAAAAAATGCTCATCATCACTGGTCATTAGAGAAATGCAAATCAAAACTACAGTGAGATACCATCTCATGCCAGTTAGAATGACGATCATCAATAAGTCAGGAAACAACAGACACTGGAGAGGATGTGGAGAAATAGGAATGTTTTTACACTATTGGTGGGACTGTAAACTAGTTCGACCATTGTGGAAGAGAGTGTGGTGATTCCTTAAGGATCTAGAACTAGAAATACCACTCGACCCAGCCAACCCATTACTGGATATATACCCAAAGGATTATAAATCATGCTACTGTAAAGACACACACACACATGTTTATTGCAGCACTATTCACAATAGCAGAGTCTAGGATCCAACCCAAATGATCATCAATAATCAATTGGTAAAGAAAATGCAGCATATATACACCATGGAATACTATGCAGCCATAAAAAGGATGAGTTCATGTCCTTTGCAGGGACACGGATGAAGCTGGAAACCAACATTCTCAGCAAACTATCACAAGGACAGAAAACCAAACACCACATGTTCTCACTCATAAATGGGAGTTGAACAATGAGAACACATGGACACAGGGAGGGGAATATCACATACCAGGGCCTGTCAGGGGGTGGGGGGCTGGGGAGGGATAGTATTAGGAGAAATACCTAATGTAAATGACGAGTTGATGGGTGCAGCAAACCAACATGGCACATGTTTACCTATGTAACACACCTGCACGTTCTGCACATGTACCCCAGAACTTAAAGTATAATAAAAAATATATATACACACACACACACATATATATACACACACACACATGCATATATATATATGTTGGCTCAGTATATAGCTGAAATGTGATTGTAATATTAAAATTAATGTCAATGTATGATTTTTGTATGTGTAAGGATAAAAAGAAAACTAGAAAAAAAGAAAAAAATTAATTTTGAGTGTTGTAAGGTAAATCTTTCTCATCTCAGTTTCACATAGCAAAGGACCATGACAGTCACTAACCCCCTTCCTCTGTGCTATTCTTAAGGTCTTGTGGCAAAATAAGGAAAAATGTCATTAGTATTCTTATTTAAATGATGGTTTATGATTTATTAAAATATTCATTAAAGAAATTGATGCCCTAAAAATTGTTTTAAATCAGGTATCCAAAGTATGGATGATGCAAGTCTATTTATTGCCTTTCAGTGCATATATATACACTACAAATGATATTTACCTAGAGTAAGACACCAAGCATATACTGAACTTTAATTTCTCCAACCTAATGTACGACAGCTAGAAATTAAAACAAATATTAATGATGCAGTATGATGATGGAGATAAATATGCTTCTATCACTTTTCTTATACCACACCCCCACGTCTTGCCTGATAGCATCTTTAGAGTCAGGGTCTCACTCCATTGTCCCAGCTGAAGTGCAGTGGTATGATCATAGCTTAAACTGTAGCCTTAAACTCCTGGCCTCAAGCAATCCTCGCACCTCAGCCTCTAGGTAGCTGGGAGTATAGCATATACCACCATGCCCAGCCAATTTTCTTTATTTTCTCAGGAAAGCCTGCCCTGACCCCAAGTCTACAAGAGGCATCCCCATATATTCTTCTAGCTTATAAAAACCTGCACCTCCCACATGACTGTGGGATCTCAGTGGATCACAAGTTCTTGTTTACCTTCTGAAATCCCTACTTGCCAGCACATTCTGAGAAGTCAGAGACCATGCCAGCCTCCTTGTCTCTACCATCTCCAACATCTCCCAAAGTGCCTGGCACCCAGTAGGTACTGCCCAAATATTTGTTAAGCAAAAATGTCCTTAGTCATATTTAATTATTGACCTTTGATTATCTACCTTATAATCTTTGTTGAATCATATTTTTTTTGCTTATCAGGCCATCATATTTATGAGCATATGTTTGGGTCATTTACTTATACCATTATTTAGTGCCATTAGGAAAGTCATGATAATTGTAACCAAAGACAGTTCACACAGATGACTAAAGAAAATGTGGCATATATGCACATTTTCCAAATATGTATATATGGTATTCTATTGGAATAGACTACTACATATAGTATTCTATTGGAATAGCATAGAATAGTATTCCAATAGGATAATTTACAAAGAAGGAATAGCCTTTACAAAGAAAGAAAACCTGTCATTTGTGACAACATGGATGAACCTGGAGGATATTGGATTAAGTGAATAAGTTAGACACAGAAAGCCAAATACCACATGATCTCACTCGTGTGGAAAAGTTGATTGCACAGAAGTAGAGAGAAGAATGATGGTCACCAGGTGCTGGAGCAGTGTTTTTGACAGGATGAGAACATATTAGTTAAAGGATACAAAATTTCAGTTAGAAAGGAAGAATAATTTGAAGAGATCTATTATACGACATAGTGACTATAGTTAATAATAGCATATTACACTCTGGAAAAACGCTAGAAGAGTAGATTTTAAGAGTTCTCACCACAGAAATGACAACCATGTGAAGAAGTAATACAAATGTTAATTATCTTGATGTAGCCATTCCACAATGTATACATGTATTTCAAAATATCATGTTGTACACAATACATATATAATATTACATCAATTATAAAATAATACAAAAAAATTTTTTTTTGAGACGGAGTCTCTCTCTCGCTCTGTTGCCCAGGCTGGAGTGCAATGACGTGACCTCAGCTCTGGGCAACCTCCGTCTCCCGGCTCCAAGCAATTTCCTGCCTCAGCCTCCTGAGTAGCTGGGATTACAGGCATGCACCACCAAACCCAGCTAATTTTTGTATTTTTAGTAGAGACGGGGTTTCATCATATTGGTTAGGCTGGTCTGGAACTCCTGACCTCATGATCCACACGCCTCAGCCTCCCAAAGTGCTGGGATTACAGGCGTGAGCCACTGCACCTGGCACAAAAAAATCTTTAAAAGACCCATCGGGCCTGGCGTGGTGGCTGACGCCTGTAATCCCAGCACTTTGGGAGGCCAAGGCAGGAGGATCACAAGGTCAGGAGATCAAGACCATCCTGGCTAACACAGTGAAACCCTGTTTCTACTGAAAATACAAAAACTTAGCCGGGTGTGGTGGCGGGCACCTGTAGTCCCAGCTACTCCAGAGGCTGAGGCAGGAGAATGGCGTGAACCCGGGAGGCGGAGCTTGCAGTGAGCCGAGATTGCACGGCTGCACTCCAGCCTGGGCGACAGAGTGAGACTCCATCTCAAATAAATAAATAAATAAATAAATAAATAAATAAATATAAGTAAAATAAAAGACACATCGCAAACGATAAGGTAGCTAAACCTACTGTCAAAAAAAAGTGTAGCTGTTTGTTGTCATTAGAAAAATGCAAATCAAAACCACAATGAGATGCCATCTCACACCAATCAGAATGACTATCATGAAAAAGTAAAAAAAAAAAAAAAAAAAAACAGATGCTGGCAAAGTTTCAGAGAAAAGGAGACCAGAGGAATAAAAATCATTCTACCATAAAGACACATGCACACAAATGTTCATTGAAACACCGTTCACAATAGCAAAGACATGTAATCAACCTAAAAGCCTATCAATGACAGACTGGATAAAGAAAATGTGGTACATATATACCATGGAATATTATAAAAAAGAACCAGATAATGTCTTTGGCAGGAATAAGTGGGAGCTAAATGATAAGAACTTATGAACACAAAGAAGGAAACAACAGACACTGGGGTGTGCTTGAGGGAAGACAGTATGAGGAGGGAGAAGAGCAGAAATGATAACTATTGGGCACTGAGCTTAATAACTGAAGGATGTAATAATATGTACCATAAGCCCCAATGACACGTGCTTATCTAGGTAACAAACCTTCACATGTACCCCTCCGCAAACCTAAATTAAAAAAAAAATTTTTTTTAAGTGTAACTGACCCTCTACCTTCTTGGACCCCTATTTTTTCATTGCCCCAATTCAAACCCCTTACAAATCTAGTAGCTTATTATTCTTTGATATTAAGTTCAGATCAATTAGCTTCCATAGGGTCACTCTTAAAAGAAAGCCAAAGCAATTCCAGCCCTCTAGTTCCTCACTGGTCATTGAAATGCAGTATGACGTTGACAATGATTTTTAGAAAGGCGAAAAAATATAGACAAACAGCAGAGGTGCAGAGCCAGAAGTGATTACATTTGCCTGCAGAGGCCAGGCTGGCTTCTGAAAAGGAGTAACACTTGAGTGGTGTTTTTATTTAAGTAAAAATTGTATTGACATTTAACCTACATATATCAGCTTTGTTTTGAAATGCATTCAACAGGAAAAGAAGGGAGAAATGGCGTAGCATCCAGAAAGAGGGGAGTATTGGAAAACATTGCAGTACATAACAGGTTGCTGTGCGGGGTCATTTAAGTAGTTTAGGATCACTGGACCATAAAGCATGAGAGACAGTGTAGCAAGATATGAGCCCAGGGAAGAAGTCAGGGCTTCAGATACTGTGCTAAGATGCTGCTACTTACGTGTAAGCAGAGAAGTAAAATAGTTATGCAGTATTTATCCTCTTAGAAAGAATATTCTAGCTGATGTGTGAAGAATGGATCTGAGTTTGGTGACAAGAGAGGCAAGGGGACAAATTAAGAGGTCATTGCAGATGACCAGGCAGCACTGATAACCAAGACATTTCATTGCTCTCTCTAATCAGTAACAATAGTTAAAAGGTACTATTGTTGATATTCCATGTTGCTCTAGGCCAAACTGCAACTGCTAACCCTAGAGAAATGTAGAAATGGACTCGTTCCAAAGAAGGGGAAAAAATCTTTTTTTCTCTAATAGAAGCCATTTTCTTCTTAGAGACAGTATTTGAAATTGCCTTTAAGATGTCATCCTATAGTATTAATTTTCTGCTGTGTAAGGTAAGCTTAATACCTCCTCCATCTCTAACACCTCTTACAGCATCTCTATAGTATATGGAACCAAATAAGACACTGTTTCACTTGCTCAATCACTGGAGACAATTCAACAAGGACTGACATAAAAAGGTAAACTCAGTTAGGTTAGGAATAATCTACCTTGTGCTATGTGAGAAAGAGAACCATATTTTGGAACAACAGTTGCTTGTTGAGTTAGTTAGGATGATGATAAATGAATATACACTGTAACAACTTTTCAGAATTCTCATATCTTCACTCTTTTAAAATTCAACTGAGAATGTATTGTGTTATATCAAATTTTTCATCATTTGGAATTGATTTGTTTCAAAAATTTTGATTACTTGTATTGGAGTTGCAGCCTAAAATTCAACTACCCTAATTTTCAATTAATCAACAATTATTACAAATTACAGGTCACATATTATGTAACATGGTGACCATAGTTAATTAACAGTGTATTGTATTCTGGAAAAATGTTTTTAAAAAGTAGCTTTACAGAGTTCTCTCCACAAAAATGACAGCTATGTGAGGTAAGACATATGTTAATTAGCTCAATTTAGCTATTCCACAATGCATATACATATTTCAAAACACCATGTTGTATATAATAAATATACACAATTTTATGAATAAAATGTTTTCTGACATAAAAAATAAAGAACTCTAATCTGCAGTGCTAGGAACTATAAAGTCTCTCTTCTTTTTTACTTTTTTTTTTTGTTTTAGTCTTTTAAACATTTTACTTTTATGTAGAACTCAATAGATTTCAGCTTAATTTTTCACATTGCTTTGGCCATGGAAAGATCAACCTTCTACTAGCCTCTGGAAAGACTCCACTCATTTTTCACTAAGGTAGCTCCACTGTTGTTTTTTATTTTTTAATAATCACAACTTTTATTTTAGATTCAGAGGGTACAAGTGCAGGTTTGTTACATGGGTATATTGCGTAATACTGAGGTTTGGGGTATGATTGATCTCATCACCCAGATACTGAGCATAGTACCCAATAGTCAGTTTTTGAACACTTGCCTTCCTTTCACCCTCCCCATTCTAGTAGTTGCCAGTGTCTATTGTTGCATTTTTGCGTCCATGTGTCCCAAATGTTTCCTCCCACTCATAAATCAGAACATACAGTATTTGGTTTCCTATTCCTATATTAATTCACTTAGGATGATAACCTCCAGCTACAATCAAGTTGCTGCAGAAGACATAATTTCATTTTTTATGGCTGCATAATATTCCATAGTATATATATACTATATTTTCTTGATCCAATCTATTGTTGATGGACACCTAGATTTATTACATGTCTTTGATATTGTGAACAGTGCTGCAATGAACAGGCAAGCACTTGTGTCCTTTTAGTAGAATGATTTATTCTCCTTTGGATGTATACTCAGTAATGGGATCACTGGGTCAAATGATACTTCTGCTTTAAGTTCTTTGATAAATCTCCAAAGTGCTTTTCTACAGTGGCTGAACTAATTTACATTCCCACCAACACTATATAAGCATTCCTTTTGTCCACAGCCTTGACAGCATCTGTTGTTTTTTGATGTTTTCATGATAGACGTTCTGACTGATGTGAGATGATATCTCATTGTAGTTTTGATTTGCATTTCTCTGATGATTAATGATGTGGAGCATTTTTTCATGTTTGTTGGCAACATGTATGTCCTCTTTTAAGAAATATCTCTAATATAAATCATTCTTTCATACAGACACATGCACGTGTATGTTCATTGCAACACTATTCACAACAAATACATGGAGTCAACCTAAATGCCCATCACTGGATAAAGAAAATGTGGTACAGATACACCATGTAATACCAAAAACAAGATCATGTCCTTTGCAAGGACATGGATAGAGCTGGAGGTCATTATTCTTAGCAAACTAGCACAAGAACAGAAAACTCAATACCGCATGTTCTCACTTACAAGTGGGAGCTAAATAATGAGAACACATGGACACATGAGGGGAACAACACACACTGGGGCTTTTGGAGGGTGGAGAGTGGGAGGAGGGAGAGGATCCGAAAATGTAACTAATGGGTTGTAGGCTTAATACCCGGTTGATAAAATAATCTTTACAATAAAACCCCATGACACAAGTTTACCTACATAACAAACCTACACTTGTACCCCTGAACTCAAAATAAAAAGTCAAAACAAAAGTGTCGGTTCATGCTTTTTGTCAATTTTCTAATAGGGTTATTTGTTTTTTGCTTGTTGAATTGTTTCTAAGTTCCTTGTAGTTTCTGGATATTAGGCCTTTGTTGGATGCATAGTTTGTATTTTCTCTCATTCCATAGGTTGTCTGGTTATTCTCTTGATAATGTCTTCTGTTGTGCAGAAGTTCTTTAGGTTAATTAGGTCTCATTTGCCTATTTTTGTTTCTATTGCATATGCTTTTGAGGACAGAACTTACATTTAAATATTTATTCCATCTTGAGTTAACTTTTGTTTACAATGAAAGGTAGAAGGTCCAGTTTCATCCTTCTGCATATGGCTAGTCAGTTACCCCAGCACCACTTACTGAATAGGGAATCTTTTCCCAAATGCTTATTTTTGTTGACTTTGTCAAAGATGAAATGGTTGTAGGTGTGTGGTTTTACTTCTGGGTTTTCCATTCTGTTCCATTGACCCATAGTACTGGTACAAAAACAGACACATAGGCCATATGCAGCACTATTCACAATATCAAAAACATGTAATAAATCTAGGTTTTCATCAACAATTGATTGGATAAGGAAAATGTGGTCTGTCTGCCTGTTTTATATCAATACTATGCTGTTTTGGTTATCGTAGCCTTGTAGCATAGTAGTCAAGTAGTGTGATGCTTCTACCTTTGTTCTTTTTATGCTTAAGATTGCTTTTGCTATGTGGGCACCTTTTTGGTTCCATATAAATTTTAGAATAGTTTTTTTTTTTTTCCTAGTTCTGTTACAAATGACATTGGTAGCTTGAGAGAAATAGCTCTTCATTTTTTTTTTTCATTTATTTCATTTATTTCTCTTGTCTGATTGCTCTGGCTAAGATTTCCAGTACTATTTTGTTTTATGTTGTTGTTTATTTCAATACGTTTTTGGGGAACAGGTGGTGTTTGACTACATGAATCAGTTCTCCAGTGGTGATTTCTGAGATTTTGGTGCACCCATTACCTGAACAGTACTATTTTGAATAGGAATGGTGAGAGTGGACCTCCTTGTCTTGTTCCTGTTCTTTGGGAGAATGCTTCCAGATTTTGCCAATTCAGTATGGTGTTGACTGAGGGTTTGTCATAGCTCTTATTATTTTGAGGTATGTTCTTTCAATTTCCAGTCTTTTGAGGTTTTTATCATGAAAGAATTTTGGCTTTTATTGAAAGCTTTTTCTGTGTCTACTGAGATGATCATATTTTACTTTTAATGCTGTTTATATGGTGAATCACATTTGTTGATTTGCTTATGCTGAACCAACTTTCCATCCCAGGAATAAAGCCTACTTGATCACAGTGAATGATATAGCTTGGATCCATGTTCCCACTCAAATGTCTTGTTGAAATAAAATTTCCAATGCTGGAGATGGGACCGGTGGGAGGTGATTAGATCATGGTGATGGTTTCTAATGGTTTAGCACCAACTCCCTAGTGGTGTTCTTGTGATAGTTTTTTATGAGATCTGGTTGTTTAAAGTGTGTAGCACTGCCCCCTCCCCCCAACTCTGGCCATGTAAGATGTGACTGTTTCCCCTTTACCTTCTGCCATGATTGTAGGTTTCCTGAGGCTTCCCCAGAAGTCAAGCAGATGCAGCCATGCTTCCTGCATAGCCTACAGAATCATGAGCCAATTAAATCTCTTTTCTTTATAAATTACTCAGTCTCAGGTATTTATTTATAGCAATGCAAAAATGGACTAGTACAGTTAATTAGCTTTTAGCTTTTTGATGCACTACTGGATTTGGTTTCCTACTATTTTGTTAAGGATCTTTGCATCTATATATATCAGAGATATTAGTCCATTGTTTTTCCTTTTTTGTTGTGTCTTTGACAAGTTTGGGTATCAGGGTAATGCTAGTTTCATAGAACAAGTTAGGGAGGAGTCCCTACTCCTCAACTGTTTTTTGAATAGTTTCAGTAGAATTGGTACCAGCTCTTCTTTGTACATCTGTTAGAATTCGGCTGTGAATCCATCTGATCCAGGGCTTTTTTGATTGGTAGGTTTTTTTTTATTACTGATTCAATTTCAGAAGTCAATATTGGTCTGTTCAGAGTTCCAATTTCTTCTTGATTCAATCTTGGGAGGTTATGTGCTTCCAGAAATTTATTCATTTTCTCTAGAATTTCTAGTTTGTGTGCATTTAGGTATTCATAATAGTCTGTGAGAACCTTCTGTATTTCTGTGCAATCAGTTGTAATGTCCCCTTTGTCATTTCTTATGTGTTCATTTGAATTTTTTCTCTACTTTTCTTTGCTAATCTAGTTAGCTGTCTATCAATCTTGTTTATCCTTTCAAATAGCCAATTGATTCTGTATATGAACTTTGGGGTCTCAATTTTGTTTAGTTCTGCCTTGATATTAATTATTTCTTTTCTTCTGCTAGCTTTGGGATTACTTTGTTCTTAATTTTCTAGTTCCTCTAGGTGTGATGTTACATCTTTAATTTGAGATCTTTCTAAGTTTTTGAGATAGGCATATAGCACTATAAGCTTTCCTTATAAAACTGCCTTTGCATATGAACAGACACTTCTCAAAAGAAGGCATTTATGCAGCCAACAGACACATGAAAAAATGCTCATCATCACTGGTCATCAGAGAAAGGCAAATCAAAACCACAATGAGATACCACCTCACGCCAGTTAGAATGGCAATCATTAAAAAGTCAGGAAACCACAGATACTGGAGAGCATGTGGAGAAATAGCAACACTTTTACACTGTTGGTGGGAGTGTAAATTAGTTTTCAACCATTGTGGAAGACAGTGTGGCATTTACTTAAGGATCTAGAACTAGAAATACCATTTGATCCGGTGATCCCATTACTTGGTATAAACCCAAGGTATTATAAATCATGCTACTGTAAAGACACATAGACACATATGCTTACTGCAGCACTATTCACAATAGCAAAGACTTGGAACCACCCCAAATGTCCATCAATGATAAACTGGATTAAGAAAATGTGACACATATAGACCAAGAATACTATGCAGCCATAAAAAGAATGAGTTCATGTCCTTTGCGGGGACATGGATGAAGCTGGAAACCATCATTCTCAGCAAACTATCACAAGGACAGAAAACCAAACACCATATGTTCTCACTCATAGGTGGGAATTGAACAATGAGAATACTTGGACACAGGGCAGGGAACGTCACACACCGGGGCCTGTTGGGAGGTGGGGGGCTAAGGGAGGGATAGCATTAGGAAAAATATCTAACGTAAATGATGAGTTGATTGGGTGAAGCAAACCAACGTAGCACATGTATACCTATGTAACAAACCTGCACATTGTGTACATGTACCCTGGAACTTAAAGCATAACCAAAAAAAAACAGCCTTTGCTGCATTCCAGAGATTTGGTTATGTTGTGTTTCTATTTTCACTTGTTTAAAACAAATTTTTGATGTATGCTTTAATTTTGTTGTTTACCCAAAAGTCATTTAGGAGCAAGTTGTTTAATTTCTATATAATTGTGTGTTTTTAAGAGATCTTCTTGGTATTGATTTATATTTTTATTCCACTATAGTCAAAGGCTATGGTTGGTATGATATAATTTGTTTAGAATTTATTGAGACTTGCTTTGTGGTTGAGTATGTGGCTCATCTTAGAGTATGTTCTGGGTGCAGATGAGAAGAATATATATTGTGTGGTTGATGGGTGTAGCATTCTGTAGATATCTATTAAGTCCAGTTGGTCAAATGTCAAATTTAAGTGCAGAATTTCCTTGCTACTTTTCTGCTGCAATCATCTATGTAATGCTATCAGAGGGATGCTGAGGTCTTCCACTATTATTGTGTGGCTATCTAAGTCTTTTTGTTGCTATAGAAGTATTTGCTTTATAAATCTTGGTGTTCCAATGTTGGAGTGTATATATATATTTAGAATAGTTAAGACTTCTTGTTGAATTGAACCCTTTATCATTATGTAATTCCCTTTCTCTGTCCTTTTTCTGTTGTTGGTTTAATGTCCATTTTATCTGACATAATAGTGACCTCTGCTTTTTCTGTTGTTTCTAATTTGAGTGATGGATATTTCTCCATCTCTTTATTTTGACCATATGGGTGTCATTAAATGTGAGATGGATCACTTGAAGAAAGCAGACAAATGGGTCTTGATTTTTACTCAACTTGCAACTCTGTGCCATGTAAGTGGGATATTTAGGGCATTTATATTCAAGGTTAATATTGACATGTGAGGTTCTGAACCTATCATGAAGTTGCTAGCTGGTTAATATTGACATGTGAGGTTCTGAACCTATCATGAAGTTGCTAGCTGGTTATTTTATAGGGTCACTGGACTATTTACTTATGTGTGTTCTTGTGGTGGCAGGCATTATTCTTTTGTTTCAATATTTAGAATGTATTTAAGGATCTCTTGTAAAACTGGTCACTGGTAACAAATTCCTTTAGCACTGGCTTGTCTGGAAAAGACTTTATTTCTCCTTCACTAATGAAGCTTATCTTGGTGGGATATGAAATCCTTGGCTGAAATTTCTTTTCTTTAAGAATACTGAAAATAGGCCCCCAATCTCTTCTGGCTTGTAAGGTTTCTGCTGAGAAGCCCACTGTCAACCTGATGGGGTCATAGCCCTTTGTAGATGAGTTGACCTTTTTCTCAAACCCCTTTAACATTTTTTCTTTAGCATTGACTTTGAACAGTCTGACGACTATATACCTTGGTAGTGTTTGTTTAGTATCTTTCCAGAGTTCTCTGGATTTCTTACATCTGGATATCTACATCAGAACTTTAGTACCTCAAAGAGCAATAAGAGTTCTTGGAGAACTTGTAATCTGTTTGGCAAAACAAGGAAGGAAAACATAACAGTCCATCAGTGTTTCTTTCATCTAAACCATAAATGAGTTAAGAAACAACACATGATAGACTACAACACAGTAATATAAAGTTTTGCTTGGTTGACTTAGATTAAAATTGCATTTGGAGGAGAATGAGAAAAACAGGGATGGAGTGATTCATTCGTAAGAGTTGGCATATAACGGGAAACTCTGATTTGTCCTTTTGATGTCCAAAAGGCATATTCAATGCTTTTTTTAAAACATACAAATAATATTCTAATTTCAAGTTTCTGTCTAAAGGACCAGTGGCTATTTGAAACTTAATATTTTTGGCTCACAAGTAATGAGTGCCCTCCCTGAGACTGACTGATTCCTCTCTAGAGGCAGTCTGGGTTGTAAGCCTTCAACTAAATCCTTTCATCTTGGTCACATAGGGCCTTGGGCTATGCTCACAGTCTGTTCATGTGGTGCTTCATCTGCCCACTTCCTCTTTCCATCTGCCTTCCTTTGGTTCTCCATAAAGCAATTATAATATTATACTTGGAGAAAAGCACTGATTGATCTAAATATAACAATTCTAATCCCTAGAGCCACAAACAGTTTTTGTTAAAGTAATACAAGCAAATGTCCCTTAAAAATTTTCAACCCAAAGGCATTGCATACCTAACAAAACCCTTCTCCAGCTCTGGTTGATGGGTCACATCAATTAAGCAATGCTACACAAATACAGGAACTGCACATCAACTGCTATAGAATATTAAAGCCACGTTCTTGTCTTGAGTCATTTTCTGTGGTTTCTACCACCACTTGTTAACCCATATTTAAGCTTTGATAATGCCAGACTATGCTATTTTCATCCTATTAGTTCTACAAATTTTACAGTTGTATAAAAGTTGCTTGGTATGTCTTCTCTTTAGTACTTTATTTTATTCTTTCACTCCCCAATTGGTAATATCTCTCATGATATGTTTATATTAATCCTCATAGACACATCACAATAAAAAGTCACTCAGGTCTCTATGATTGATGTACCATTGAGTGATGAAAGGTTGTATATGTATTATTATCACTTCTGAAAGTTTCAACACAGTTATGAATGTTCCTGAATAGAACAAACTGTTATAGCACCTTTATGTTCTCCAAATATATTAAGGCACTTCCCCAAGATGCCCCGTATTTCCAAATCAATACCCATAGATTAGAGGAATTAGTCTATCCAGGCACTAAATAAGGGGTTTTTATGTACATTATCTATTTAAATCTCTGTAATAACCCTGAAACATAGCTATTATTACTTCTGTGTTAACAACTAGAAAATGGAGGCTCAAGAAGTTTATGTTTCTCTCTGCCCCAAAGTCTCATGCAAAAATTTCGTTGGTTCTTGGCTGAAGTCTTTCTTCCCCAAGAACATGTCCTCCCTACTGTTTTCCACAAATCTCTTCTTCCTGCACATTGCCAATGTATCATTATACTGGCTTTCAACATATCAATAAACTCTAAATTTTCCTTGATATTCCTGAATTTTTTTTAGAAAAATTTACTTTTAAAATGCAGGTAATTGGTCAAGTCTAACAGAATATGATGGATAATAAAAGAACTCAAAATTAATATGTCTGAGAGCTTATGAAAATTCACTTATTTTAGTCTATTTAACTTTTGATTTCTTTGGCATTTATTGAAGCCAGACTGCAAATCATTTAGGGAGATAGTATTACAATCAGCTATATCCAGGTCTACAACGACCCTCAGCCACTTCTCACTTGTGTACTCATGAGCAAATAGCTTAACCACTCAAAGCCAATTTTCTAGGCTGAAAATAGGCCAATATTGCCTTAGGGTTACATAAAAATCACAGAGTCTGAGGCACAGTAAATACTCAATAAAAGAATCTCTACTATGCTGATGATAATTATCATCATTCAAATAGTATGGAAATGCTTCTTTCTAAAGTACAAATTTAGTCATTTTACTTACCGAGCTAAATGTTTCAAGGTGAAGTTCTAATTTCTTGGTGTGGCATGTAAGACTTATCACAGCTCAACCACTGCTCTCTGAGCAGGTCCTTCTCTCAGCTTTCTGCACTCTGTGCTCTTTGTACCAGTTGTTGGGCAAGTCCACAAGTTTTCTCTTAACTCCTGTACATTCTGCCCAGAATCCACACATCCTTCAAGTCAGGCACTAACTCCTCCAATATGATTATCTAAGTCCATGCTCTACCTATATATTCCTCAGTCCAGATGTATACCCTCCTCCTGCTCCCATTATACCATGTGCAGGCCTCTAGCACAGCAATGATCAGTTATCCTCTGGAATTGCAATCACTGATTATTTGATGATCTCCCACTTAAAAGTTCAATATTAAATGATTTCAAAGTGTACTTTTCATTCTATAGGAAATTTCCCCCTGAAATTAAACTAATTTCACCTATTTTTGCCGCATTTCAGCTATTAAACACTAGACCATAAATAATTTAAAGTGCTAATATTAAATTTATTCTTTAAAAAACAAATTGAGACATTATAAGATACCAAGAAAAAATAATTTTATCTTGAATGTTATGAAAAATGCCTTCACTGTTTCGTTTCATAGTTAAGTAGAAAAATGTCTAAAATTTTTTCATCAGAATCAAAAATGAGCATGGAATACCAAAATAACTTTAATTAAATATAATTTTTTGAAATCTGTTTTAGTCTCTGTGGCACTCATTTACTTTTTATTAACCACTGTGGATAAAGATATACTGTTCTGCATAAAAATAGTTGCTGACAATTTCTAAACACACAATTTATTGTAAAGTAATGGCTAAGCATAGAGATGGTACAATATTGGGCTCTGAGCTATTGTTCCTTGAGAGAGTCTTTTAATGTCCACTAACAGTGAAGTTAAAATTTTTAGAATATCTGAGGGAATGACTTACATGCCACAGACAGAACTGTCATGGGTTGCTTCATTCAATCACTACTATCAATAACAAAACAAAATCACTAAAGTTTGGACAGTGAAAGGCACAAGAATTGATCAGTTAAGTCAGTCATACAACGTGAGTGGGAAGAAAATGATACGTCTCTTAATTTTAGGATTCTGTCTTAAAATATCCCAGGAACGTTTTCTGCTAAGAGCAGAACAGACCCTGAGTGAAATGCCTTCCTCTTGTGATAAGGGATTTCTATTGATCCTATTGAGTTTTCCCAAAAAGCTCCCATCCACCAAGAAAAAAAATTTATTTCTTTTTATATTGAAAGTAAAAATTAACTACAAGAGCAGATAATCATATCTTAAAAACCATTTAACTGGTTAAATGTATGTGAGTGACATATTCATTTTTATACGTTTTAGGGTATTGATATTACCAAGATTACAGAACAGATTACATGTGTGTTTTGGGGGAGGGGTTGTTTTTTGGGGAGTTTGTTTACCATTTTTAACTTTTAGGTTCAAGGGTACATGTGCAGGTTTCTTATATAAGTAAATTGCATGTCATGGGGGTTTACTATACAGATTATTTTGTCACCCAGTAAATAAGCATACTACTTGACAGTTTTTCAATCCTCCCTCTTCCAACTCTCCACCCTCAAGTAGGCCCCCATGTCTGTTGTTTCCTTCTTTGTTTCCATGTGTACTCAGTACTTAGTTCCCACTTACAAGGGAGAACATGTGGTATTTGGTTTTCTGTTTCGGTGTTAATTTGCTTAGGAAAATGATCTCCAGCTCCATTTATGAGGCTGCAAAGGACATGATCTCATTTTTAATGGCTAAATAGTATTCCATGGTGTGGGCCATGCATGGTGGCTCACACTTGCAATCCCAGCACTTTGGGAGGCCAAGGCAGGCAGATCACCTGAGATCAGGAGTTCAAGACCAGCCTGGCCAACATGGTGAAACCTCATCTCTAAAAAAAAAAGTACTCCATGGTGTGTATATACCACATTTTCTTTATCCAGTCCACCACTGATGGGCATCTAGGTTGATTCCCTGTTTTTGCTATTGTGAGTAGTGCTGCAAGGAACATGCATGTGCATGTGTCTTTATGGTAGAACAATTTACAGTCCTTCAGATAAATACCCAGTAATGAGATTACTGGGTCAAATGGTAATTCTGTTTTCAGTTCTTTGAGAAATTGTCACACTGCGTTCCACAATGGCTGAACTAAGTTATACTCCCATCAGCAGTGTATAAGCATTCCCTTTTCTCCTCAAACATGTCATCATCTGCTATTTTTTGAGTTTTTAATAATATCCATTCTGATGGATATGAGATGGTATCTCACTGAGGTTTTGATTTGCATTTCTCTAATGATTAGTAATGTGAAGCATTTTTTCGTACACTTGTTGGCCATGCATATGTCTGCTTTTGAAAAGTATCTGTTCATGTTGTTGCCTGATTTTTAATGGGATTGTTTGTTTTTTGCTTGTTAAATTAACTTCTTTATAGACACTGAATATTAAACCTTTGTCAGATGCATAGTTTATAAATAATTTTTCCCATCCTGTGGGCTGTCTGTTCACGCTATTGATAGTTTCTTTTGCAGTACACAAGGTCTTTAGTTTAACTAGGTCCCATTTGCCAATTTTTGTTTTTGTTGCAGTTGCTTTTGATGTCTTCATCATGAAATTTTTGCTGGGGTCTATGTCTAGAATGGAATTTCTTAGATTATCTTCCAGAGTTTTTGTAGTTTTAGGATTTACATTTAAGTCTCTATTCTACCTTGAGTTGATTTTTATATATAGTGTAAGGAAGGGGTCCAATTTCAGTCTTCTGCATATGGCTAGCTAGTTATCCCAGTACCATTTATTGAGTACAGAGTCCTTGTCTCATTGCTTGTTATTGTCAGGTTGTCAAAGATCAGATGGTTTTAGGTGTTCGGCATTATTTCTGGGTTCTCTATTCTGTTCCAGTGGTCTATGTGCCTAGTTTTGTACCACTATCCTGTTTTGGTTACTATAGCTTTACAGTATAGTTTGAAACCAGGTAACGCAATGCCTCCAGCTCTGTTCCTTTTTCTTAGAATTGCTTTGGCTATTGGGGTTCCTTTTTTTGTTTCATATGAATTTTTAAGTAGTTTTTTCTAATTCTATGAAGAATGTCACTGGTAGTTTGATAGGAATAGCATTGAATCTGTAGATTGCTTTGGGCAGTATGGCCATTTTAATGATATTGATTCTTCCTATCCACAAGCATAGAATGTTTCTCCATTTGTTCGTGTCATCCCTGATTTCTTTGAGCAGTGTTGTAATTTGCATTGTGGAGATCTTTCATCTCTCGGGTTGTCTGTATTCTTAGGTGTTTTTGTGGCTATTGTGAATGGTATTGCATTCTTGATTTGGCTCTTAGCTTAGATGTTGTAGGCGTATGGAAATGCTATGGATTTTTATTCATGAATTTTGTGTCCAGAAACTGCCGAAGTTGTTTACTAGATATATAGGAACTTTGGGGCCTAGACTATGGGGTTTTCTAGGTATAGAATTATCATCCACAAAGAAAGATAGTTTGACTTCCTCCTCTCTACTATATGAATGCCTTTTATTTCCTTCTCTTCTCTGACTGCTTTGGCTAGTCAAACTAGGTCTTCTAGTGCTATGCTGACTAGGAGTGGTGAGCATGATCCTTGCTTTATTCCAGTTCTCAAAAGAAATGCTTCTAGCTTTTGCTTATTCAGTATGATGTTGGCTGTGAGTTTGTCATAGATGGCTCTTATTATTTTGAGGTATGTTCTTTCAATGCCTAGTTTCTTGAGGGTTTTTATCATGAAAAGATGTGGAATTTTATGGAAAACCTTTTCTGTGTCTTTTGAAATGATCATGTAGTTTTTGGTTTTAGTTCTGTTAATGTGATAAATCACATTTATTGATTTAAGTATGTTGAAACAACCTTACATCCCAGAAATAAAGCCTGCTTGATTGTGGTAGATTAGCTTTTTGACATGCTACTGGATTCTGTTTGCTAATATTTTGTTGATTTTTGCATTCCTGTTCATCAAGGAAATTGGCCTGAAGTTTTTCTTTTTTGTTGTGTCTCTGCCAAGTGTTGGTATCAGAATGATGTTGGCCTCTTATAACGAGTTAGGGAGGAATCCTTTGTTGTCAATGTTTTGGAATAGTTATAGTAGTAATAGTATCCACTCTTTATATATCTGGTAGAATTTGGTTATGAATCCATTTTGTCCTGAACTCTTTTGGTTAGTAGGATTTTATTACTGATTCAATTTTAGAGATTGTTATTGGTCTGTTCAGGGATTCAATTTCTTCCTGGTTCAATCTTGGAAAGTTGTATGTTTCCAGGAAGTTGTACATTTCATCTCTTCTAGGTTTTCTATTCTAGGTTTTCTAGTTTGTGTGTATAGCAGTGTTCGTAGTCATCTCTGAGGGGTTTTTGTATTTCTGTGGGATCAGTGGTAATGTCCCTTTGCCATTTCTGATTGTGCTTATTTGTATCTTCTTTCTTTTTTTTCTGTATTAGTCTAGCTAGCCGTCTGTCCATTTATTCATTCTTTCAAAAAACCAACCCCAGGATTCATTGATCTTTTGTATGGTTTTTCACATCTCGATTTTCTTCAGCTCTAATTTTGATCACTTTTTGTCTTCTGTTAGCTTTGTTGCTGGTTTGCTCTTGTTTGTCTAGTTTCTTTAGGTGTGACATTAGGTGTTTAATGTGATGTCTTTCTAACTTTTTGATGTGGATGTTTAGGGCTATAAACTTCTCTTTTAAAACTACTTTAGCTATGACTCGGAGATTCTGGTATGTTGTATCTGTGTTCTCATTAGCTTCAAAAATTTTTTTGATTTCGGCTTTAATTTTGTTTACCCAAAAGTTATTCAGGAGCAGATTGTTTAATTTCCACATAATGATACAGTTGTAAGTGATTTTCTTAGTGTTGATTTCTATTTTTACGGTGCTGTGGTCCAAGAGTGTGGTCGGTATGCCTTCAGTTTTTTTGTTTTTTTGCTTTTTTAATTTGCTGAGGATTATTTTATGGCTGATTGTGAGGTCAATTTTAGAGTATGTGCCACGTGAAGATAAGAAAAATATATATTTTATTGGTTTTGGATGGAAAGTTATTTACATATCTATTGTGCCCATTTGATCAAATGTCATGTTTAGGTCCTGAATATCTTTGTTAGTTTTCTGCCTCAATGATGTGTCTAATACTGTCAGTGAGGTGGTGTTGTCTTCCACTAAGAACTTGCTTTATAAATCTAGGTGCTTCTATATTGGGAGCACATACATTTAGGATAGTTAGGTCTTGTTGAACTGAATCCTTTTTACCATTATGTAGTGCTCTTCTTTGTCTTTTTTGATCTTTGTTGGTTTAAAGACTGTTTCGTCTGAAATTAAGATTGCAATGCCTGATTTTTTCTGTTTTCCATTTGCTTGGTAGACTTTTCTCCATTCCTTTGTTTTGAGCCTATGAATGTCATTACATGTGAGATGGGTCTCTTGAAGACATTGGGTCTTGCTTCTTTATCCAGTTTGCCACTCTGTGCCTGTTAATTGGGGCATTTAGCTCATATACATTCAAGGTTAGAACTGATACATGTGGATTTGATCCTGTCATAGTATCCTTAATGGATTATTACACTGACTTGTTTGTTTCACTGCTTTATTTTGGCACTGGTGCTAGGTGTGGTGGCTCATGCTTGTAATCCCAGCACTTCGGGAGGCCAAGGAGGGAGGACTGCTTGATCACAGGAGTTCGAGACCAGCATGGGCAATATAGTGAGTCCCTGTCTCTACAAACTTTTTTTTAAATTATCCAGGCATGACGGTGTGTATCTGGAGTTTTAACTACTTAAGAGGCTGAGGTGGGAGCATGACTTGAGCGCAGGAGGTCAAGGCTGCAGTAAGCCATGTTTGCACCACTGCTCTCCAGCCTAGCCAACAAAATGAGACCTTGCCTAATTCCTATCCATATTTTGAATTCTGTTTCTGTCATTTCATCCTGGTTAAGAATTCTTGCTTGGAGGAAAGAAAGTACTCTGGCTTTTTGAGGTGACAGAGTTCTTGTTCTGGTTCTTGCTCATCTTTGTGAGTTGATATTCCTTCAAGTGTGGTTACATTGAGTACAGTCAACAGACTTCTGAATGTTTTCAGAGTGCCGTGGCTTTGTGCAGCGTCTTCACTTGCAGCTGATTTTTTGTCCTTGGTGTTACAGGGAGGGTATATTAGCAAAGTATTTTTGGTGTTCAAGTTTGGACTGTGATCCAGTAGATGGCACTTAAGCATCATAGCCAGTAGGTAGGCTCCTGCTCAGCCATGTGACTCCTCTGTATTTCCTCACATTTGCATCTGTGCTACCTCTCAGTGCTCTGAGAGTGTGGGCTCCTCTCCCACTCATATGCTAGCTACAGATCTCAGCTTGGCCCTCCCAGGCTGCACACCACAGCCTTGAGGCGAGCTCAGGCTTCACGCTCCCTCTCAGCTTGGAGGCAGCGGGAGAAAAGTCCTTGGCAGTGGCTGTGGCAGAGGACCTTTCACTTGTCTCTTAGGTCTCCACCCTGAGAAATGCAGAGCCTCTACCAATCGGTGTGATCAGTCCAGATTGAGGCAGCTGCCTGTGGGCCCAAGGTGGAGGGCCCAGCCTACTGATGAGCAGCGGGTTTTGGCAGATGGGTGGAGACTCCCAAGGAAGACAGACCAGCCTCTTCTCCTTAGAGCACCTGCGGCTTTCTGGATATGTGGGTAAAGCCCTCAGGCTCTTTGTGCCTTCCCTAGTCTGGCCGCTGCAGTGGCAGTAGCAGAGGTGCCTGCAGTGGCCTGTGTGAGCTCCACCCCAGGGAAACACAGAACCACTACTAGTGGGATTGCTTAGCCCCAGATAGAGCAGCTGTTCTGTGGTCCTGCTGGGGGAGGTGGGGAGCCCTGCCTGGTGAAGAGTTGGGGGTGTGGGCTCAAAGGAAAGGAAGACTGGGCTCCTCTCTGTATGTTGGCTGCAGCATGCTGGAGGTGCCAGCATATTGACTAGATCCTTTGTTCTTTCTCCAGCCCGAGGGCAGTAAGGGCGGTACCACTGCAATGGCTGGGGTAGCATGCTAAGGCTCCAGGCCAATGGGCCTTCCCTGGCAAGGCGGTGGAGACAAAGCTACGGATGAGGCCCCTTTCCTAGGGGCAAGCGAGGGAATCTGGCCTTCCTTGTTGCTGGAACTGGTGCCTGGGGTCCCCAGGCACCTAGGACTCCACACGTGCCTGATCAGAGGCTCTGCCCAGACTCCACATAGCTCCCCATGTGGGGGCTGGAGGAGGATCTCCTGAGCCCAAAGTTGCAAAGTCCGTGGGTCCCCAGTGTGGGTCCCCAGGACTCGTGTTGCTTCCTTCATGAATCCCAACGTGTCCACCTGGATGATCTGGCCATGCTTTTCTTCATGAGAACGTGCACACTGGCTGCTTCTACTCAGCCATCTTCTCTCAATCTGAAATATGTATTTTGATATCTTATAATTTAGAAGAGTCACACATAACCTATGAAATGAGTCTTTTAAAAAAATAGCTATATATTTTGGAGCTGATCTTTTTAACATATTGGAAGCCAGCATCTAAGTGACCTCACTCTTCTTAAAATAAATCTGTATTTCTTCCTCTGTGTAACTATATTGTCTGTTAAATGTAAATACACTGATTAGTTAATCATCTCTAAGGCAAAATGAGGCTCACCTTTATATCATAGATTAAATATCTACTTTAACATCTTTGTTACAATTACTGAATTAAACTTAATATTGTTTCATATTGTGAAAATTTCCCCAACCTGAGCTTTAACAAACCTTTCCAGAAAAAAAAAAAAATAGCTCAAGCAACTCAAGAAAATTTATGACAATGACGATATTGATTTTTTAAAAACCTGCCAATACATCTATTTCTCTTCATCTCCACCAACACCTCTCTAATTTTAACACCTCTCTAACTCCTATAGCTTACCTGGACTATTGAAATTAAGCCTCTGCATGACCAACAACCACACCCTCCAGCCTCCTCCAATAGTTTCCACACTGCAGCCCAATTTTCATTTCACCATGCAAAACTGGTGATACACACACACCCTTTCTAGTCCCATCTCCTTAAACATCTCAGCAGTTTTCCATCACTCTGTGAATAAAGACCAAAATCCTTAACATAATCTGTTAAGCTCTATCTAACACTTGCCTCCCCTCACTGTCCATGTTCCAGCCACACTGGCCTTCTTGCAGTCTTTCTCATTTCTCCTTACTCTCTTCCAGCACTAATTCAAACGTTTATGCAACTCTCACCTTGGCTTAGATGCCTACTCTGTGACTAATCGAGATGGAGGAAGGAGGAGAAGAGCAGGATCTTAATGTCTATACTGGATATGAGAAGCCTCCACTGTGCACTGGGAGAAATCACAATGTTGTTGTGAGCTGGACAGGGAATTCTAAAGGTAGGTACTAGACTATGCTAGTTTTAAAAAATATGTTCTCCCCTGGTATCATCTATGATGGCTTAAGTTTAAAAGTCCAAATGGAATCTAAAGCTTGTAAACCCACCATGCCCCATGTACATCCTCAACTCAACATGATCATAGTAGGGCATTGTCAGAAAATGGGAAAATATGTCAGAGTCATGTGGAGCTCATAAAACAATAGAAAGGGTGAATGGTTCAAAGTAAACTTTGAGCTGTTGAGAATACTAAAGCATTTCCCAGAAGGGATATGTGGCAAATTTCAAAGCATGTTCCATGGTCAAGAGTGAACAATTTTTCAACACAGAGCCAACTCTAGAAGTTGCTCTTCACCAAAAAGAATGAACTCATGAGACTCCATAATCATGGTCAGTGGGAGGACAGATAGCTCAAGAACAGAGAGTAGTCAGAAGGCAAAGACTGTTTCTAAGCACTTGCTTATGAATTGAGACTTTTGATCTACAATGAGTGATGAAATGAATTTTGTGGGTCCAAACTATGTTTTTCAATAAAATAGATGAGACTAGAATAGAAAAATAAATGAGTGCATTGTACATAATAATGATGAAAATATTACCTCATCAACTTACTTTTGTTACATGAATATATTGCATACATTATATAAGATATTACAATGCAAAATGTGATTTTGGGTATGATTCACAATTAAAAAGATGTTTGGAAAAAATGCTGTTTTAGAAAACAAAGAAAGAGCAAAAGCCATTAGTAATTAATAGCAGGCATTTAACAAAATGCTTTCTTACAAACACCCCATATAGAGACAAAATATTTGAAGTAAATTGTGAGTAATTACATATGCAGAACTGATCATTTTTCTACTACGTCCACAAAAGGTTTCTATTATGGGATAAATTGTGACCCTACAAAATTCAAATGTTGAAGTCCTGACCTAACCCTATTACCTCAGAATGTGACTATATTTGAGGATAAGGCTTTTATAAAAATAATTAAGGTAATTCAGGTTAATTGAGGTGGGCCCTCACCAAATATGACTGGTGCCCTTATAGATATAGGAAATTAACCATCCAATAAGCCTGGGAGCAAAGATAGAACAAAAAAGGAGAGAAAGTGATTTCTCACTCTCTCTCATGGAGCTAGGATATTTTCCTCCTGCCCTTAGGCATCAGAACTCCACACTCTCTGGCTTTGTGACTCTGGGATTTATATCAGTGGCCCCCTACATTCTCTGGCGTTCAGACTCAGAAAGAATTACACCATCAGCTTCCCTGGTTCTGAGGCTTTCTGGCATGAACTAAGTTATTCTACCAGCATCCTAGGGTCTCCAGCTTGCAGGTGGCCTGTTAAGGGGTAATATGGTTTGGATTTGTGTCCATGCCCAAATCTCGTGTCGAACTGGAGGAGAGACATGGTGGGAGGTGATTATATCATGGGACGAATTTCTCCTTGCTGTTCTCATGAGAGTGAGTGAGTAGTTCTCATGAAATCTGAT
This sequence comes from Macaca mulatta, assembly GCF_049350105.2. Classification (NCBI taxonomy): domain Eukaryota; kingdom Metazoa; phylum Chordata; class Mammalia; order Primates; family Cercopithecidae; genus Macaca; species Macaca mulatta. The sequence continues at coordinate 109,581,903 of NC_133409.1, forward strand.
GGTTTTAGAGTATGTGGCACTTGCCCCTTCTCTCTCTCTCTCTCTCTCTCTCTCTCTCTCTCTCTCTCTCTCTCTCACTCCTGCTCCATCATAAGATGTGCTTGCTTCCACTTTGCCTTCGGTTATGATAGTAAGTTTCCTGAGACCTCCCAGCCATGCTTCCTATACAGCCTATGGAACTGTGAATCAATTACACCTCTTTTCTTCATAAATTACCCAGTCTCAGGTAGTTCTTTACAGCAGTGTGAGAACAAACTAATATATGGTGCTTCTTAGCCTCCATAATCACAAATCCTGTATTTGAAGTTGGATTAGTTTTTCTGCTGACTCCATTCACTTCACAGTCGTTCCACTGCAGTAGAATTGAAAAAAAAAAAAACAGTGGTTTTGTGGATGCTGTGTACAAGAAGGAGGTGAACTGGCAGTTGCAAGGATGAACAGTTTCAAAAAGATCAAGTTTTACATGTTGGTATTTGTAAGATTGACAAATAAAGTTTATAAAACCAATACCTTATGAAGTGAATGGCTTGAATGGCTCAAAATTAGAAGGTAATGTATTAGGTACTAGTAAGAATTCCCGAAAGACTTAGTTAATATAGGTTTAATTAGCTAAATGGACAATGGTTTCAACAAGCCAAAGATTACCTTACCGCCATTATTAGCAAGCCAAAAAGGAACTTCATTTTGAAGTAGTCACTGATTTTTGTAGATATCCCTGTAATCTCAGACCCACTTCCTTAGCCATCCATATGGCTAAGTCTTTACATAGCTGGCTCTGTGTCATCGCAGATTCATCCTGTCCTTTTCATGGTCATTAGAGATAAATGTCAGAGACCAAAAAAAATGATGCAGCAAACCCACTCAGAATCAAGAGTTCCTGTTAAGTTTCATTACTTTCTCCAATTCAATAATTCTTATCAGGCTAAAAATGGCAGAAGCTTTTTGGTTTTATTCTTATTCAGTTTTACTGTCATTTCTACAGGTCTATCCAAAAAAGGAAATTCCTAGTCTTAGCAAATCAGTAAACATTAGCTCTGGAAGGGATATTAAAGAAGAGTTCAATGATGGTCTTATTTGACAGATGGGGGAAACTGAGTCCCAGAGATGTATATTCTAGCACAGCCATGAATCAACTGATGGCAGAACTCAGAAAAGATGTGAGCTTTTGAACTCCCCAAACTGTAAAAATCTAAGATTTTCCCATAATATCACATAGTTTGAAAATCACATGTGAACTTTTTGCAGCTTAAAAGTCTCTGCAATGTGATATTACTATGACACATACTGACAGAGAAAGTTTAATCTTAGCTGAGATGTTGCTATTCAAGGCATTTAGAAACTCATTCGTCTATGGCTTGGTTGATTTGGACTTTTTCCTCATGATTCCAACATTCACTGGCTTCCCCTCTGTGACCTGTCACTTTTCTGTGTTCCCTGGCCACAAGTCATCTCTTGCCAGCTCATTTCGCTGCATGCCACTATCCACCATGGGAACCAAGAAGAAGGATGGTAATAGATTATCATGTCCACTGCCAAACTACTGAAAGTTTCTGTTGATAAATTAGGGCCATGATCTTCATGTAAGTATACCAAAGGACTCATGGGATAAGGTCTGTGTTTATCCTAATACAGGTTCTAAAATATAAAGTAGTGACTTGCATATAAGATAAATACAAACATGCAGTAAATGAAAGAGAAGCAACATTACTGTCATATTAATGCTAACATTTTCCTTATTTTCCTTTCTTTCTTTGCAATATGAGTGTTTTGGGAAACAATTTTTCCTCATGATAATAATCCAAATACATGCATACATTCTGAGATCCTCTATTTGGATGTTTCTGAGTGGATTTAGTTTTGACTTAGTGAGAAGGCATATCTTGCCACTTCCGCGCCTAAAGCCTTCCAATGGCTTCTTAATAAATTTAGACTGAAACCCAAACTTCTTACCACAAGCTAGCGACAAGGCCTACACAATCTTGCTTTCGCCTACTTCTCTGGTGCACAATTCTCTCATCATTACTCTGTAGTCACCCTGGCCATCTTTTTGGGCCTTGGTTACACCAAGCTTGCTTCCACTTTGGGGCATTTATATTTTATACGCCCTCTGCCTTGAAGATCTTCCCCATGACTAACTCACTGACATTAAGGTATCCAAGATATCTATTAAAAGGCCACTTCACTACAAAAAGAAAAAAAAAGTCTTCCTTGGCCATCCTATCTAGCACCTGCTCTATTAGTCATTATGTACCCTGCTCCATGTCCTAACTAGACTCATCCTTCCCTGAGAGTGTATTGTATGTTTCTCGTCTATCTCCCATTCTAGAATGTAAGCCCCATATGGACAGGGATTGTCTTGTTTACTGTTGTATTCTCAGGTTTAGAACAGTGTCAGAAAGAAGGGCTTGATAAATATTTGGAAATAGAGAAAGAGAAAAAGAGGAAGTTAGGACACAGATACATACAGAAGGAAGACCATGTGAAAATACAGAGAAGGCAGCCATCTACTAGTCAAGGAGAGACACCTCAGAAGAAACCAACCCTTCTGACACCTTGACCATGGACTTCTAGCCTTCACAGTTGTGAGAAATAAATTTATGTTTTTAAAGCCACTCAGTCATCATTATTTTGTTATGGCAGCCCTAGGCTCTAATATAACCTAGTCTCTAATATGAGGAAGTGGAAACTTAGTTCAGTATGGCACATGTTGGAAACTGCATGGAACATAAGAACAATACAGAGCATCTTGACAGTGCAAAAATAAAAAGAATCAGAAACGGATTTGAATAAACTGGCTAAAAGTGTTTGGGGAGTTTTATGTTTATTTTGTTCTGTTTTAGTTGGTTGATTGTCTAACATTTCTTTGAGATAGAAGACTTGGAATTACGCTGCAGTGGAAAAGTTATTATTCAATTAACTAGATAAAAACAGTTCTCATCCAACAGTGAGAATTTAGGTATTGTCCAAAAGGCTTTTCTATTTCCCCATAAATTTCCCAGTTAAAAATATCCCCAAATATAGCCACAGATAGAGAGCTAAAATGAAGATTCTTCCTGACTCTTGCAGTCAGAACTCAGATAAGCTGTCAGAATAGACAAACTGGGCACTGAGCCTTGGTTACAGAGCACTGCATATTCAGACATTTTCTATTTATGTATGCTACATAAGCTACAAATGCCCAAGACACAAGAAAATTTGCTTACCTGCTCTTCAGAGCTCAGAAAATTCATGCCGTCAGCCACAGAAAGCCAGGAAAATAAATAATACGCTTGTCTGTTTTATCATCATCATTTCAGATGTCACACTGAATCATCCACACATCCAAAAGTTACATTTTGAAATTTTTATAGAGTTTTATGCAGTTCCCAAAACATTTCTTATTATCAGATTGCCTTTATATTCCTTCTGACCATTATATAAATGAACAGGTTATGGCTTTGCAGAAGTGATTTGAATTCTAACTTATAAGGCCAATAAGGCATCTTAGATTTTCATATAAATTAGAAAAACTGCTTCTGCTGTCCTCTTTCTAGCCAAGACTTTTTTAAAAGCTGTGTTCTACACTTTCAATCTGTTTAAAAATCAAACTATTTTCTTTCTTATGTTCCTATTTTCCAGATATTTTTGTGTATCTACATGAAACAAAAATGACTGTTAAATTTTGAGTCTCCAGACAAAATTTTACAAAGATTTTCTCTACAGCTCTCGACCTGCAAACACACACTTCCTGTGCATTGTGAGACAAATTCACATTTCTCGGCCATCTGTCTCCAACCAGGAGTGGTCCAGCTTTCGACACCATCAGTAGACACTAGAAAAGAGTGGATGTATGACTCAATTAATGATTGCATTTAACTAGCCCTTTGAACCTGAGAAAACTCTGACTTCACTGTCCTATAAACTCCTATACACTGTAGGGAAATTTTCAGTTTTTTGCTCCAAAATTCATTGAATCATCTCATCTAGAACTAGGCTTACTCGACTGCATGTAATTCTTTCCTCCATGTTTCACAATGATGTTCTTGACTATAGTAAACTTCTGATTGTCTGTTCTGATGAAACAATGCAGAGATATGAATAACCTCTGACTTTTAATGGATCCACTTGTTTGAATCACTTTACTTTGGTTAATATTAAAATATGCTTGCATTGACCTGAAAAAGAGTGTTGAGATAAGTTTCAGAGAAGTGTGCTGGATTTTAAGGGAGAAGTTAAAACAGAATAAAACCTTGCTGCCACCTGGGCAATCAGACAAGATAAAAAAATAAAGGGCATCCAAATCAGTAAAGAGGAAGTCAAACTGTCACTGTTTGCCAATTATATGATTGTATACCTAGAAAACCCTAAAGACTCATACAAAAAACTCCTAAATCTGATCAATGAATTCAGTAAAGTTCCAGGTTATAAAATCAATGTGCACAAATCAGTAGCACTGCTATACACCAACAGCAACCAAGGTGAGAATCAAATCAAGAACTCAATCCATTTTACAACAGCTGCAAAACTAAAGAAAAATACCTATATACCTAACAAAAGAGGTGAAGATCTCTGCAAGGAAAACTACAAAACACTGTTGAAAGAAATCATAGACAACACAAACAAATGAAACACATCCCATGTTCATAAATGGATAGAATCAATATCGTGAAAATGACCAAAAGCAATCTACAAATTCAATGTGATTCCCATCAAAATACCATTATCATTCTTTACAAAACTAGAAAAAAAATACTAAAATTCAGACAGAACCAAAAAAGAGCCTGCATAGCCAAAGCAATAATAAGCAAAAAGAACAAATCTGGAGACATCACATTACCCCATATCAAATTATACTACAAGGATATAGTCACCAAAACAGCATGATACTGCTGTAAAATCAGGCACATAGACCAATGGGACAGAATAGAGAAGCTAAAAATAAGCCCAAATACTTACAGCCAACTTTCAGATCTTCGACAAAGCAAACAAAATCATAAAATGGGAAAGGACACCCTATTCAACAAATAGTGCTAGAATAATTGATAAGTCTCATGTAGAAGAATAAAACTGGATTCTCTTCTCTCACCTTATACAAAAATCAACTCAAGATGGATCAAAGATTTAAATTTAAGACCTGAAACCATAAAAAGTCTAGATGATAACATCAGAAAAACCCTTGTAGACATTGGCTTATGCAAAGACTTCATGAGCAAGAACCCAAAAGCAAATGCAACACAAACAAAGATAAATAGACGGGACTTAATTAAATGAAAAAGCTTCTGCAAACAAAGGAAATAATCAGCAGAGTTAACAGACAACCCACAGAGTGGAAGAAAATATTTGCAAACTGTGCATGCAACAAAGGACTAAAAGGACAAAGGACCAAAATCTACAAGGAATTCAAACAAATCAGCAAGAAGAAAACAAATAATCCCATCAAAAAGTGGGCTAAGGACATGATAGACAATTCTTCCAAAAAAAAAAAAAAGATACACAAATGGCCTACAAGTAAATGAAAAAAAAAAAAAAAAAATGCTCAGCATCACTTACTATCTGGGAAATGCAATCAAAACCACAATGTGATACTACCTTACTCTTGAAGAATGGCCATAAGTAAAAAATAAAAAATAACAGATACTGGCATGGACGTGGTGAAAACAGAACACTTCAACACTGCTGGTGGGAATATAAACTGGTACAAGCACTACAGAAAACAGTATGGAGATTGCTTAAATAACTAAAAGTAAAACTACCATTTAATCCTACAATCCCACTACTTGGTATTTACCCAGAGGAAAATAGGTCATTTTATAGAAAAAAACTTGCACACACGTTTATAGCAGCACAATTCACAATTGCAAAAATATGAAGCCAGCCTAAATGCCCATCAAACAACAAGTAGATAAAGAAAATATGCTATATGGCACAAGACAAGGATGCCCTCTCTCAACACTCTTATTCAACATAGTATTGGAAGTTCTGGCCAGGGCAATCAGGCAATCAGGCAAGTATTCAAATAGGAAGAGAGGATGTCAAATTGTCTCTGTTCGCAGATGACATGATTGTATATTTAGAAAACCCCATCATCTCAGCCCAAAACCTCCTTAAGCTGGTAAGCTACTTCAGCAAAGTCTCAGGATACAAAACCAATGTGCAAATATCACAAGCATTTCTATACACCACGAATAGACAAACAGAGAACCAAATCATGAGTAAACTCCCATTCACAACTGCTACGAAGAGAATAAAATACCTAGGAATACAACTTACAAGAGATGTGAAGGACCTCTTCAAGGAGAACTACAAACCACTGCTCAAGGAAATAAGAGAGGACACAAACAAATGGAAAAATGTTCCATGCTCATGGAAAAGGAAGAATCAATATTGTGAAAATGGCTATACTGCCCAAAGTAATTTATAGGTTCAATGCCATACCCATTAAGCTACTATTGACTTTCTTCACAGAATTAAAAAAAAATACTTTAAATTTCATATGAAACCAAAAAAGAGTCTATATAGCCAGGACAATCCTAAGCAAAAAGAACCAAGCTGGAGGCATCATGCTACCTGACTTCACACTACACTACAAGCCTACAGTAACAAAAACTGCGTGGTACTGGTACTAAAACAGAGAGATAGACAAATGGAACAGAACAGAGGCCTCAGAAATAACACCACACGTCTACAACCATCTGATCTTTGACAAACTTGACAAAAACAGGCAATGGGGAAAGGATTCCCTATTTAATAAATGGTGTTGGGAAAACTGGCTAGCCATATGCAGAAAACTGAAACTGGACCCCTTCCTTACATCTTATACAAAAATTAACTCAAGATGGATTAAAGGCTTAAACATAAGACATAAAACCATAAAAAATGCTAGAAGAAAACCTAGGCAATACCATTCAGGATATAGGCATGGGCAATGACTTCATGACTAAAACACCAAAAACAATTGCACCAAAAGCCAAAATTGGTACATGGGATCTAATTAAAATAAAGAGCTTCTGTACAGCAAAAGAAACTGTCATTAGAGTGAACCGGCAACCTACAGAATGGGAGAATATTCTTGCAATCTATTCATCTGACAAAGAGGTAATATGCAGAATCTACAAAGAACTTAAACAAATTTACAAGAAAAAAAAAACAACCCCATCAAAAAGTGGGCAAAGATATGAACAGACACTTCTCAAAAGAAGACATTTACGTGGCCAACAGATGCATGAAAAAATGCTCATCATCACTGGCCATCAGAGAAATGAAAATCAAAACCACAATGAGATACCTCTCATGCCAGTTAAAATGGCGATCATTAAAAAGTCAGGAAACAACAGATGCCAGAGAGGATGTGGAGAAATAGGAATGCTTTCATACTGTTAGTGGGAGTGCAAAATTAGTTCAACCATTGTGGAAGACAGTGTGGCAATTCCTGAAGGATGTAGAACCAGAAATATCATTTGGCCCAGCAATCCCATTACTAGGCATATATCCAAAGGATTATAAATAATTCTACTGTAAAGACACACGCACACGTATGTTTATTGCAGCACCATTCACAATAGCAAAGACTTGGAGCCAACCCAAGTGCCAATCAATGATAGACTGGATAAAGAAAATATGGCATATATCACCATGGAATACTATGCAGCCATACAAAAGGATGAGTTCATGTCCTTTGCAGGAACATGGATGAAGATGGAAACCATCATTCACAGCAAACTAACACAGGAACAGAAAACCAAACACTACATGTTCTCACTCATAAGTGGGAGGTGAACAATGAGTACATGTGGACACAGGGAGGGGAACATCACACACCGGGGCCTTTCGGGGGTGGGGTGCTAGGGGAAGGATAGCATTAGGAGAAATACCTAATGTAGATGATGGGTTGATGTGTGCAGCAAACCACCATGGCACGTGTATACCTATCTAATAAACCTGCACATTCTGCATATGTATCCCAGAACTTAAAGTATTTAAAAAAAAAAAAAAAAAGAAGAAGAAGAATGAGTTTATGTCATTTGCAGGGACATTGATGAAGCTGCAAACCAGCATTCTCAGCAAACTAATACAGGAACAGAAAACCAAACATTGCACGTTCTCACTCATAAGTGGGAGTTGAACAATGAGAACACATGGGCACAGAGAAGGGAACATCACACACCAGGGCCTGTCGTGGGATGGGGGCTAGGGGAGGGATAGCATTAGGAGAAATGCCTAATGTAGATGACGGGTTCGTGGGTGCAGCAAACCACCATGGCACATGCATACCTATGTAACAAACCTGCATATTCTGCACATGTATCCCAGAACTTAAAGTATAATTTAAAAAAAGAAAATGTGGTATAGATAGATGGATGGATAGATATAGATATATGATGGAATACTACTCAGCCGTAAAAAGGAATGAAATAATGGCATTCGCAGCAACCTGGATGGAGCTGGAGACCATTATTCTAAGTGAAGTAACTCAAGAATGGAAAAAGAAACATTGTATGTTCTCACATAAGTGGGAGCTAAGCTATGAGGATGCAAAGGCCTAAGAATGATATAATGGACAAACGTGACCTGCGGGGAAGGTTGGGAGTGAGGTCAGGAATAAAATACTACACATGGGTATAGTGTACATTGTTCAGGTGATGGATGCACCAAATTCTCAGAAATCACCCCTAAAGAACTTAACCATGTCACCAAACACCACCTGTTCCCCAGAACCTATGAAATAATAATCATAATAATTTTAAAAAAGAAAAAAAGAGGGAGAGAGAGAAACCTTTCTGCCTATATTTAATACTCAAAGTGAAGGAAAAATTCACATAACTACATGCTGAATGTAAAACACCAAGCATCACTTTGCTTGTTCACCTTCAAAAACTCACCTCTTAATAAAGTCAGCAAGTTTGTATTTTTGCTGCAAATTATCCGTCAGTAAAGTGTTGAAACATTCATTGGACACATATCTGCACTGGGGCTATATGTCATAAAGAGATTAGTGGTTCCTATCAGATGGTCCAGACATCAAACAGCTTTGTTGCTTTACTTTTTGTTTCCCTTGTGGCATTGCTGAGAAAAATGGTCTACATGATTATTCATGGCTTGGAGAATACTCTCGTTCAATAAGGTTTGTAGATGAAGCAGTGAAGCCAGTTCTTTACCAACCTTTCATGTGCAGTCCATTTCTCTTCATCAAAAGTTTATTTTATACTGTTATATGCAAATTTGTAACCTCTGTTAAACAGCTTCTGTTTCAAAACCTTGGGTGAGAAAATTCAAAGCATGTATAGTGACTGCAGAAAAGTAGCAAGAAAATTAATTGTTAATTCTATTCTCTTGAAATCTCTGTAAAGATATCAGTGGACACTGGAAAAGAAACATAATCAAATTTTATTATACTGCTGAAGGATGGAAACCAAGTAACCAAGCACAATAGATGGCAAGTATTGGACTTTCATCATCTTTATTTGCAGTTGAAGCAAGTCCAAAAAATTTTTAATGACTATGAGTGATTTAATAGCCGCTTAGAAAAATTATAGCAAAATGCAGAATAGGCACATTCCACTTCTTAATTTCCTTATACAGAAGCTCACCACCAATAACAGTTTTCATTATAAACATAATTTTCTCATTTAAAATTTGTATTGAAGACCCACAGTCTGAATTAACTTTTGGTGTTGCCACTTACTTATAAAAGTGCAACCAAAAAGTATAACTTCATTTTTAAATTTTTGTTGCTTTCATAGATTGGATGTTATTGAAAAATAATTATCATTATTCACAACGCAATGCAAGTTAACTGACCACATTTTTTTAAAGGATTAAGCTAGGTTGTGCTCTACATTATGTGAGAACAATAAGTTACGGGCAGATATTCTGACAAAAGAAAATTTGACTTCATTACTCTTTTATTTTTTTCCTTCTTAATTAGTTAATTAATTAATGCAAGTTTTTGCTGTTGTTTCTGAGAGAGTCTCACTCCATCACCCAGGCTGGAGTGCAGTGGCACCAGTCATGGCTCACTGCAGCTTCAACCTCCTGAGCTCAAGTGATCCTCCAACTTCAGCCTCCCAAGTAGCTAGACCACAGGCATGTGCCACCATATCTAGCTAATTTGTTAACTTACTTTTTTTAGAGACAAGGGCTCGCTATGTTGCCCAGACTGGTCTCAAACTCCTGGCTTCAAAAAATCCTCCCACCTCCGTATACCAAAATACTGAGATTACAGTGTGAGCCACCACATGAGGCTGATGCCAGTTTTGAAAGTCCTGTTCACTACTGTTTTTGGTTCGTGCTTCTGGAGCTAAGATTAAATGTTTGATTCCCAAAAGTTTGATTCCCATAAGATTAAAAGTTTGATTCCCATAAATATCACCTTAAGTAAATGTTTATATCTGATGTAGAGACAGTACTAGGCAAAAGTGCTTACTTAGAAAATGCTGTTGCTTTTTGTAGAATTTGCTAAGGAATATTGTTATAATTGTTTGAGCTTGGGGGAAAAAAGAAAAATATATATATTATAGAATATTCAGACATAGAATATTTTGCTCTTAGATTCTCATTTTATTTCTGACAAGAAAGCTGTTGAGCCAATAATAATTAGACTTCACTTCTCTGAACTACTACAAGAAATAACTATGTTAGTCCACTGCTTCTAATAGATCAACCGCAGGGGAGATAAAACAATGAGGAAATCCGCTTCTGACTGATTGATAGACGGGAAACACTATCACAGTATAGAACCTAGGCATAAGGTTAGTCTTACTTGATTGACATTTTCTTCCTGTTCAGATGACGGCCTATGAACTTACCCAACCCTCACAACCATCTATGACCAGTAGCTTGGACAGAGACTCCTCACAGCCCAGTTTGGATTCAAGAGGAGCCACATCTGCTCCCAGCTACATGCCATAAACTGTGGGAGTGTCCTGTCTTGAAACAGGAGAGAAATTCGCTAACAGCACTTATTTCTTTATCTTCTTTACCCAATAAATGGGGGTTTTTGCCCAGCTCACCATTTCAAACAATTTATAAGTGTCAGAGAATTTATTTTGACAGCTACTTGTCAGTGGTTTTGGAGAAAAAAAACAAAAACAAATGACTTTCCCCTTTTGTCGTCACTCTGATTCGCTTCGAGGCCTTTTAGAACCATCTTCAATGGAAATGAATTTTTAAATGAGAATGAAGTCAAAATCAAGCATTGCTACTAGGGAAACAACTCATAGCAAGTGTCCCACTTATATTCTCATGGTTAATTGGATTGTTGATTGAATTAAATTACTTAATCCCCATAGAGTACTTAAATAAATAAGTACATAATAAATGTGAGTTGTTAGCATTAACAACAGTGGTTAACATTTCTGTCACATATTAAAAGATACTCTCAAGCTTAACATTCCATCAAATTTTCACAGTAATCTTTAGAGGTAACTCATACTTTCCACATTTTGCAGGTTTTTTTAAAAAAGTCTTGCAAGGTTAAGTAACACAAATTCCATACGACCACACACACACTTTAAATTGTTTCATTTACCATCTTTAGAATAAAGTTTAGTCCCTTTAGCATGACATAAAAGGCAATTCACAATCTAGCTCCATCAGCTTTCCCAGAGACACTCTTGTCGTGGCTGTACACACGCCTTTCACCACATCACACCAATGTATCATACCCCATTCCTTTGCATAGGTGGTTTCTTCATAAAATACCTTTCCTCTAGTCTAACTCTTGTCCACTTGATAGACTCCTATACATTTTTCCAGACTCAGTTTAAGTATCCCATCTCCTAAAAGAAACTCTCCCTGATTGTTCCTTCCTCGCCTTCTCCAAAGTGCCTCCTTCTGTGCTCACTCCATAAATTTATATCACATGGCATTAAACTTATCCCTCCATTGAGATGCTGAGTGAGCACCAATAACAATTTCTCATTCATCTCTTTATTCCCAGCATTTTACACAATGTTTGACATTCATCTCTTTATTCCCAGCATTTTACACAATGTCTGACATACGATATGAATTCTGTATACATTGGTAAAATGAAAGGAAAAACAAAAGAATGAATAAATGAAAGAATGTACACAGATGATGAGCAGTAGGCAAGAAACTAAACTCCAAATTTCTGAATCCAAGTTCATTACTTAACAGACATTTATGGGACACCACTACTATTTTCTTTTTTTATTATTATTTTTTATTTTATTTATTTATTTATTTATTTTTGAGATGGAGTCTAGCTCTATTGCCCAGGCTGTAGTGCAGTGGCACAATCTCGGCTCACTGCAAGCTCCCCCTCCTGGGTTCATGCCATTCTCCTGCCTCAGCCTCCCGAGTAGCTGGGACTACAAGCACCCGCTACCACGCCCGGCTACTTTTTTGTATTTTTTGTAGAGACGGGGTTTCACCGTGTTAGCCAGGATGGTCTCGATCTCCTGACCTCGTGATCCGCCTGCCTTGGCCTCCCAAAGTGCTGGGATTACAGGCGTGAGCCACGGCGCCCAGCCACCACTTCTATTTTCTAAGTTTGCTAAAAAGCAGTGGAGCCAGAGAATTGAAGAAGGCATGATTCATACCCTGCAAGACAAATATACGCACACTGTCAGGACTCAAGAAAGTCAATTATTATAAAACTATCAGACACATTATTTGAAATACTGTCTTCCTAGCTCAATACAATTGCTCAAAGTTCCCCACACACAGGAGCCAGCCATTGTCTTTCTGACTTAAGCATTTAGCTGCACAGGTGGTGATAATATCTTAAACTTTTCTTCACCTTAGCTAAACCATTAGATAGGCAAAGATACACAAAAGAAAACTACAATTTTTACAGAATACATGTTTGGGGACTGTAATTTTCAAACTTTTTTGATTCTTTAAAACTTGATTAGGCAGGCAAAAGTCTCAGTATTACCCTAGATCTAAATTTTTACAGTGCTGTTTAGATGACTAACACCTATTAAAACATTGTATGAAGTCACAGAAACTAATCATGCTTTCTAGCAATACTCTTTATGTCATCAGTCCAATTCAGTAATTGTTTAGAGTTTCTTCAGAAGGAAAAACAAATGTTTTACTTGATTACAGTCATTACAGTCATCCCTCAGTATCCATGGTTCTAGAACCCACGTGAATACCAAAATCCATGGATGCTCATCTCTTATGTAAAATGGTGTAGTATTTGAATAAAGCCTATGCACATCCTCCCTAGATAACTTATAATACCTAATACAATGTAAATGCTACCTTAATCGTTGTTATAGTGTATTGTTTAGGAAATAATAACAAACTGTATATGTTCAGTACAGAGGCAACTATCCTTTTAATATTCTCAATTCAAGTTTGGTTGAATCCACTGATGCGGAATCCATAGATATGGAGATCTGATTGTACTGAATTACATATGAAGTATTAGAACTAAAAGCTATTAAATATTATGTAAAGAAAGCAAAATAGAATTCACAGTTCCTCCTATTGTTCAAGGTCAGTTTCAAAATTGGGATTGATTCTCACAGAAGCTCCATGCTGAGATCTGAAGCAAGATTTGGTTAGATAGGATCTTTTATGAGAATCATTGCCTGTTCATAAGGAATATGTCTGCTTGGAGTGATGTGAGTGATGCCAACAGGTCCATCAGGTTAACAACAGTTCCATGTAGGCCAGGTGTGGCACTGCTTTCCCCAGGGTTTGAAATAGTCACCACTATCATTTACCTATTAAACAAAGGAGCAAACACTGGGAAAGAAGCCTGTTGCATATGCTTGGGTTAGTTCAAGAGAGCTCTCTGGTGTTCTACTATTTAAAAGAGCATAAAAAGTTTGGAGAAATGCAAGAAAGAAAAAGGATCAGTAAGAAAGATAATTTAAAAAGAAGGCAATCTCAATTTTAAGAAGTGCCTTATCACAAGAAAAAAAAGGAAAGAAAATGCAACCTTTCTCAATCTTCTGTTTTAAGTGCCTCTGGAAATAGAGAATAGATCTTCTATTTCAGTTTATTTTTATATGATTCTTTCTCTAGTTATAATAAAAGTGTTTTTTTACTTGGTCTACACTACATCGTAAGAATATTGCATTCTTCAATATGCTGCCTTAAATTATTTTTATGCTCATTTTAGGAATTCATGTCAGACCAGGAACCATGTCTAATTTTAATGAACATTAATTAAGTGCCTGCTATATTCAAGACACTGCGTATTAAAGGCTGTGGAAAATACAAAGATGAACTCATACAAGAGTGAGATTGAGAAGAAGGAGGCAGATAAAGAGGGAACATTCAATGTGGGGTTGGATATGTGATTAAGATAATGCTAATTTCAGTGGCTTAACCCAACAGAAATTTATTTCTTACTATTATAAGCCTAACTCATGTCTAAAAAAAGGATGTCCTCCATGTGATGATTCAGAGATCTAGGCACTTTTTCATCTTATGGCTCCACCATCCCTTTGGGTCCAGACAGAAAAGAACAGATAGAGAAAGCAAACTCATTCCTCAATTATGTTGGGACAAAAGCAATAGACATCACTTCCATTTATCTTAGATTAACAAAAACCAGCTATACAAGGGGTTCTACCTTGGATGGAAGAGGGGCTGAGAAATGTAGTCCTGGCCTGGGCAGCAACCTCTTGCTAACACTGGGAGCAGGAGTCTTTAGTGGACAGTAGACATCCCTGCCAGCCATCCCTGCCTCAGAAGAGATGTGGCATCAATGGTTTAAATTTCAACAAAGATGCTAAATTTTTAAAATTCTAGTTGAACAACGTGGTTAAAAATATGGCCCTAATCTGAGGACAGGGTGGTAGGTAAGAGCTGTGTCCTCAGTGGGCACTTAAACAATTTTTCTTGATTATGCATGCATTTTTAAAGAAACAAACATTTCATAAACACTCGAGACAAAAGTTGCTGAAAAATATACATCTGTCTTATATGTGTGTCTGCCACTAAACAGTGTTTAGAGCAGAATGACTTATAACAAGATATTAACTTAGTCATGTTCAGGTATCAGAGTTAGAATATTTTATTCTTTTCTTTTTATGCTTGTGTATTTTTAAATTTATATACGATGAACACACTAGATTCTTTTTTTAAATTATTATACTTTAAGTCCTAGGGTACATGTGCACAACGTGCAGGTTTGTTACATAGGTATACATGTGCCATGGTGGTTAGATGCACCCATCAGCTCATCATTTACATTAGGTATTTCTCCTAATACTATCCCTCCCCCAGCGCCCTACTCCTAACAGGCCCTGGTGTGTGATGCTCCCCCCCCCTCCCCGTGTCATGTGTTCTCATTGTTCAACTCCCACTTATGAGAGAGAACATGCAATGTTTGGTTTTCTGTCCATGTGATATTGCTGAGAATGATGTTTTCCAGCTTCATCCATGTCCCTGCAAAGGACAAGAACTCATCCTTTTTATGGCTGCATAGTATTCCATGGTGTATATGTGCCATATTTTCTTTATCCAATCTATTATTGATGGACATATTGGTTGGTTCCAAGTCTTCGCTATTGTGAATTGTGCCACAATAAACATACGTGTGCATGTGTCTTTATAGTAGTGTGATTTATAATCCTTTGGGTATATCCCCAGTAATGGGATTGTGGGGTCAAATGGTATTTCTAGTTCTAGATCCTTGAGGAATTGCCACACTGTTTTCCACAATGGTTGAACTAACACTGTTTTCCACAATGGTTGAACTAATTTACACTCCCAACAGTGTAAAAGCGTTCCTATTTCTTCACATCCTCTCCAGCATATGTGGTTTCCTGTCACCATTCTAACTGTTATGCTATGGTATCTCACTGTGGTTTTGATTTGCATTTCTCTGCTGTCCAGTGATGATGAGCATTTTTTAATACATCTGTTGACTGCATAAATATCTTCTTTTGAGAAGTTCATATCCTTTGCCCACTTTTTGATGGGGTTGTTTGTTTTTTTCTTGTAAATTTGTTTAAGTTCCTTGTAGATTCTGGATATTAACTCTTTGTCAGATGGATAGATTGCAAAAATTTTCTCTCATTCTGTAGGTTGCCTGCTCACTCTGGTGACAGTTTGTTTTGCTGTGCAGAAGCTCTTTATTTTAAATAGATCCCATGTGTCAATTTTGGCTTTTGTTGCCATTGCTTTTGGTCCTTTAGTCATGAACTCTTTGCCAATGATTATGTCCTGAATGGTATTGCCTAGATTTTCTTACAGGGTTTTTATGGTTTTAGGTCTTACATTTAAGTCTTTAATCAATCTTGAGTTAACTTTTGTGTAAGGCATAAGGAGGGGATCCAGTTTCAGCTTTCTACATATGGCTAGCCAGTTTTCCCAGCACCATTTATTAAATAAGGAATCCTTTCCCTGTTGCTTGTTTTTGTCAGGTTTGTCAAAGATCAGATGGTTGTAGATGTGTGGTGTTATTTCTGAGCCCTCTGTTCTGTTTCATTGGTCTATATCTCTGTTTTGGTACCAGTACCATGCTGTTTTGGTTACTGTAGCCTTGTAGTATAGTTTGATGTCAGACTGCGTGATGCCTCCAGGTTTATTCTTTTTGCTTAGGATTGTCTTGGCTATGAGGGCTCTTTTTTGGTTCCATATGAAATTTAAAGTAGTTTTTTCCAATTCTGTAAAGAAAGTCATTGGTAGCTTGATGGGGATATCATTAAACCTATAAATTACCTTGGGCATTATGGCTGTTTTCACAATATTGATTCTTCCTATCCATGAGCATGTTCTTCCATTTGTTTGTGTCCTCTTTTATTTCATTGAGCAATGGTTTGTAGTTCTCCTTGAAGAGGTCCTTCACATCTCTTGCAAGTTGGATTCCTAGATATTTTATTCTCTTTGTAGTAATTGTGAATGGGAATGAACTCATGATTTGACTCTCTGTTTGTCTGTTACTGATGTATAGGAATGCTTGTGATTTTCATACATTGATTTTGTGTCCTGAGACTTTGCTGAAGTTGCTTATCAGCTTAAGGAGATTTTGGGCTTAGATGATGGGGTTTTCCAAATATACAATCATGTCATCTGCAAACAGAGACAATTTGATTTCCTCATTTCTTAACTGAATACCCTTTATTTGTTTCTCTTGCCTGATTGCCCTGGCCAGAACTTCCAATACTATGTTGTGTAGGAGTGGTGAGAGAGGGCATCCTTGTCTTGTGCTGGCTTTCAAAGGGAATGCTTCCAGTTTTTGCCCATTCAGTATGATATTGGCTGTGAACACACTACATTCTTAATGATGAATGAATTATAAATGTTCTTAAAGGTAAACACAAATCAATGTTTTGACATTTTAAGATTTGAAGAGATGGCTTTCACTTCTTTTTCTTGAAATCATACAAGTTGATTCATTTCTGTTTTGTCTGTTAGATTACAAGAGTAAATTGGTTTTATGTTAACCTATTCTATATCGTTTGTTCAAATTCTCTACTAGTTTTCCCTTAGATCCATCTTACAGCTCTCCCTCTGGGTACACTAGTCAGTACCCACTCCAATTACATAGAATAATAACAATAATAATAATGATAGGCACTTACAATATGTCAGACACTAAGTTGATCACTTTACATGCGACATCATTTAGTACCACCTATTTCATGAAATAAGTGCTATTATTACCTTTTACACATAAGAAAACTTGGGCTTGAAGAAGTATGCTATTTACCCAAACTTTCTCAGTTGGTCAGTAGCTGAAATGAATATGAACCTAGGCAGAGTCCATGCATTAAGACACTGTACTACTCCCCCTCCAGAAAAATTGTGTTACCTGATAATAATTTATCCATGCAAAATAGTTTATAGTATTCAGGGAACCTTTATCAATAATGCTGCTTTGGGCTTTTGCAATGGCATGGAAAGTATCACCATCATTTTCCAGCTCAGGTAACTGAGAGTTAAATGCTGAAGATTCTAAAGCTAGTAGAACGTTGCCTCAATGTGGATCCAGCCAGAGAAACAGCAACCACACTCATTACTTCAATTTAAGTTTATTTAATGCAAGGAATTGGTTACTAAAGCATTGAAAGGGCTAATGGAGAAGAAAGAAGAAGGTGATCAGTAATGACAGGAAACAACTACCATCCCTAGGGTTTGAGGAACACAAGAAAAAGTGGTGCTTTCCAGAATCGATGAACACTGCAGCACTAAGCAGAAATACGAGAGCCATGTGCCTCCTGACAGGAAACGTGGAGCTGGCCATTCTGCTACAACTTCTGGACTAGTTTATTTCACTGCAAGAGCCCACAGTCACTTGCTACTGCTCCTGTAGCTGTTGAAGTCAGAAGCAGGAATAAACAAAAACAGAAATAGCTTATCTTTTCCTCCTACCTTATGATCTTATACAAGCTCTCCCACTGACTTTATCAAAGGTTTCCAGGAAATATGGCTTTCAGACTTCCATACATGCAATACAAAGGAGGATTTAGAGGTCAAGCACCAAACTGAGAGCCAACAGACCTGACACAATGGCAGAAACAGAACTGAACTCAGGACTTCTGAATTAGAGTCAATTATTTTCATTCAACATGTACTTATGCAACTACTCTGAGTCAGTCATTATAATAGCTGTTTGTTAGGGGTTACTGTTATGAAATAGGTATACCTGAACATCTCCTTGTGGAGCTTCAAGTGTAGTAGAAGTGAATACTGGAACTCTTTCCATTATATTCCATCCTCTGGACAAAGATGAGAGCACTATTATGGCTGAAAGAGTTTGTTGGATCTTGCTGCGTCAACTTGATTAAACTGGGAACTGCATTTCCCAGACTTATCTTCTTTGTATATTTCTCAGTTAGAGTTTGCCAAAGAGGAATTTGCACAAGGTCGGAAGGCAGAGGTGAAGTGGAGCTATTACTTTCAGAAGTCTTTGTGGTAAGACACTATTATGGGCATACACAGAACTGTCTGCTAGATCTCAACTCTTTTCCATTCTATAACCAGCTTGTCTTCCCAGTCATTGGTTCTGCTGGCCACCTAACATTTGGCCACATGGTGGAAGTAATTATAGAGGCGGCTGCTTCCTATGGACCATTCCGTGAGCTGTCCCTTCACAGTCTCACTTTAGCAGCCAGATACGCTTTGTTTTGAAAATTTCCCTGCCAATTCTAACTTGTCTACTCATGCTAGTATACCAGGAAGACTGGTTAGTGACTCCTCTGACCTTCCCTTGCAAAACTTCACTTCCCAGTCCCCCAACAGCTATGTGCAGTCTAGTCCCTACTTAAAAATCCCTCATCTCAAAAATTCAAAATGGCCTTACTATCTTGACTAATAAAGGTAGCATAGAGTCTCTTTTGTATTTCCAAAAATAAGCAACCTTATAGAATCCTAGAAAGAACTGCTACATGCTATACTAAATCATTTCTTAGGCACATTTCACGGTGATTTCTCACATGTCTAAGACATATTCAGCTCTCAGCATATTCCTATCCAAATCATTAGCATAGTACTCTGATCTAGCTACAAAATCCAAAGTCTAGTTGCACCTTCAACAGTAAATTAATGAATAATTCAGCAAAATGCACTAGCAGGTCTCCAAGGAGCACTGAATGGATGACCAAAAAAATAACTATAAGATGATTTGAAATGTTTCTCTTTCTATAAAACAAGTTTCTTTCCTTCACTGCTTATGTTAGTTGAATTTTTCTCCTTTCCTAGTATAATGCTTAATTCCCTGTGCTAAAACACTAACATGACACGTCTTCTCAACTTTCTTGCAAGTAATTAATTGTCTTATTGACCATGTATTAGAAACAGAGAATATTACCTACCTTTTCTTGTGCTGTCATGATAATTACCAGAGAATATAACAGAGTTGGCAAAATCCAACTCATCAATAAAAATCAGTAGTTGTCTTCTTGACCCACAAAAAAAGAAAGAAAGAAATAAGGTGTTTGGAAAGATAATCAGGTATTCTTTTCCATGAGTCACTAAACCATTAAGTGTAATTTTCCTCTATGGTTTCAGAGTTGTAATAGAAAGTGTCATCATCCAAACTATTTGAAGTGCTGACCAATGAGGATGAGGCTAATAGAAAGACTTTTGACAACAGCAGAGGGAAATTTCTGAAGTCCCCTGGCAGCTTATCCTCATTCAACACATTCAGTTAATAGTATATAATGAATATATCAACATAAAATACAAACCTAGGATGGAAGGACTAGGAGGTCTGAAGGATTTGGATAGCCAGAAGCAAGGACTCAAGTCAGAGTTCCAGAGATGCAAGTAAAAATGCACAGATTTCTATTTAAATTCCTCCAAAATAGTTTGGTGCACTTCACAATAAAGATGGAGATTGTAAACTTCTTAACTATTCAAGACCCAAAGACTATCTTATTCTATTTTCTAACTGCTAACCACCCGTAAGGATAGCACTGCACCTGGAACATAGAAGGACCTCAAAAATATTTGTTGAAACAATGAGTAATATATAACATAAAAACAAAAAAATTATAAAATTCAACATTTGAACTAGTAACATATAAGCAAAAATATCAAATTTAAAAACTGGAGAAATGTAAAAAGAAATAAAATAATGATGAAGAACTTAACTAAGGAAATAACAAAAATTGACTAAAATCCAAATGTCCTGAAAGTCAAGTAAATATTTTATTAAAATGAATTTAATAACAGCATGGTTTCATTGAAGGATGGATGAACAGCTAGTTCCCAAGAAGACTTTGTCTTAAGGATATTTATGTGAGAGACTATGAGCCGTGTAGTGGACACATTCTCTAAAGCTATTTAACAAAAAAATCACAACAAACCTCCCCAAATGGTTATTTTTTATTTCAGATCTTTGTGAAAGCTGAGGATAGAAGGTTAAATTTTTGTCTTTTAAAGGAAATTCAAATGAAGGGCAAGGCATGGTGATATGATCTAAGTATGCTCCTTTTTGATGATTTGGCTTTAATACATAAAGTTCAAAGAAGTTTACAAGATGACTGCTTAACTTGTCCCTCGCTATCTCTCTTAAGGATCAGTTATCCCAGCTAGGCTGTCAAAAAGAGTTGATATTAGATGATGATTAGAACTGTAGAAACTAATGATTCCTGAAAAGTCAGCATTCTATGATATTGACTCAAAGAACATTCATCGCTTGGCTTTGGACAGCTGGAGTAGAAAGAACAAAGATGCTGCTTTACAAGGGCCTTTGCTGGGTCTTATGTATCATCTTAATTCATTGCATGAAGGGGTGGCCTGCCCCTCCACACCTGTGGGTATATCTCGTCAGGTGGGACGAGAGACTGAGAAAAGAAATAAGACACAGAGACAAAGTATAGAGGAACAACAGTGGGTGCAGGAGGCCGGCACTCAGCATACCAAGGACCTGCACCGGCACCGGCCTCTGATTTCCCTCAGTTTTTATTGATTATTATTTTCACTATCTCAGCAGGAGGAATGCGGTAGGAGAGCAGAGTGATAATAGGGAGAAGGTCAGCAAGAAAACATGTGACCAAAGAATCTATGTCATAATTAAGTTCAAGGGAAAGTACTATGCCTGGATGTGCACGTAGGCCAGATTTATGTTTCTCTCCGCCCAAACATCTCAGTGGAGTAAGGAATAACAAGGCAGCATTGCTGCCTACATGTCTTGCCTCCCGCCATAGGGTGGTTTTTCTCCTATCTCAGAATTGAAAAAATGTACAATCAGGTTTTATACCGAGACATTCAGTTCCCATGGACAGGCAGGAGACAGTGGCCTTCCTCTATCTCAACTGCAAGAGGCTTTCCTCTTTTACTAATCCACCTCAGCACAGACCCTTTACGGGTATCAGACTTGGGGACAGTCAGGTCTTTCTCATCCCACGAGGCCATATTTCAGACTATCACATGGGGGGAAACTTTGGACAATACCTAGCTTTCCAAGGCAGAGGTCCCTGCGACTTTTCGCAGTGCATTGTGCCCCTGGTTTATTGAGACTAGAGAATGGCGACGACTTTTACCAAGCATACTGCTTATAAACATTTTGTTAACAAGGCACATCCTACACATCCCTAAACCCCTTAAACCTTGATTATATAACACATATTTTTGTGAGCTCAAAGTTGGGGCAAAGTGGCTGGGGCAAAGTGGCTGGGGCAAAATTACAAATAAACAGCATCTCAGCAAAGCAATTGTTCAAGGTGCAGGTCAAAATGGAATTTCTTATGTCTTTCCTTTCTACATAGACACAGTAACAGTCTGATCTTTCTTTCTTTTCCCTACAATTCCAGATCTAAAATAAAGTACCCACGATTTGGATTCAAGACTTTTTCCAAGCTCCAGTGCTGATCAAATGTCTCACAGTGTATTGAACTGAATATCACTCTATAAAATATGGATAAAATGGCAGTCGCCTAGAAGATTTTGAAAACGGAAGTTACCACTTTTACAACTATGGAACTTTGACCTGCCCAAACGAAAACAATTTTGAACAGTGTTGAACCCAAGTCTCACAAGATACTAATCAAATGGACCCCTACCACTGACCCCACAGAAATACAAACTACCACCAGAGAATACTATAAACACCTCTACGCAAATAAACTAGAAAACCTAGAAGAAATGGATAATTTCCTGGACACTTACACTCTCCCAGGACTAAACCAGGAAGAAGTTGAATCCCTGAATAGACCAATAGCAGGCTCTGAAATTGAGGAAATAATTAATAGCCTACCAACCCAAAGAAGTCCAGGACCAGATGGATTCACAGCCGAATTCTACCAGAAGTACAAGGAGGAGCTGGTACCATTCCTTCTGAAACTATTCCAATCAATAGAAAAAGAAGGAATCCTCCCTAACTCATTTTATGAGGCCAACATCATCCTGATACCAAAGTCTGACAGAGACACACACAAAAAAGGGAATTTTAGAGCAATATCCCTGATGAACATCGATGCAAAAATCCTCAATAAAATACTGGCAAACCGAATCCACATCAAAAAGCACATCAAAAAGCTATCCACCATGATCAAGTGGGCTTCTCCCTGGGATGCAAGGCTAGTTCAACATATGCAAATCAATAAACGTAATCCAGCATATAAACAGAACCAAAGACAAAAACCACATGATTATCTCAATAGATGCAGAAAAGGCCTTTGACAAAATTCAACAACCCTTCATACTAAAAATTCTCAATAAATTCGGTATTGATGGAATGTATCTCAAAATAATAAGGGCTCTTTATGACAAACCCACAGACAGTATCATACTAAATGGGCAAAAACTGGAAGCATTCCCTCTGAAAACTGGCACAAGACAGGGATGCCCTCTCTCACCACTCCTATTCAACATAGTGTTGGAAGTTCTGGCTAGGGCAATCAGGCAAGAGAAAGAAATCAAGGGTATTCAGTTAGGAAAAGAAGAAGTCAAATTGTCCCTGTTTGCAGATGATATGATTGTATATTTAAAAAACCCCATTGTCTCAGCCCAAAATGTCCTTAAGCTGATAAACAACTTTGGCAAAGTCTCAGGATACAAAATCAATGTGTAAAAATCACAAGCATTCTTATACATCAGTAACAGACAAACAGAGAGCCAAATCATGAATGAACTCCCATTCACAATAGCTTCAAAGAGAATAAAATACCTAGGAATCCACCTTACAAGGGATGTAAAGGACCTCTTCAAGAACTACAAACCACTGCTCAGTGAAATAAAAGAGGACACAAACAAATGGAAGAATATACCATGCTCATGGATAGGAAGAATCAATATCGTGAAAATGGCCAGACTGCCCAAAGTAATTTATAGATTCAATGGCATCCCCGTTAAGCTACCAATGACTTTCTTCACAGAGTTGGAAAAAACTACTTTAAAGTTCATATGGAAACAAAAAAGAGCCTGCATTGCCAAGACAATCCTAAGTCATAAGAACAAAGCTGGAAGCATCATGCTACCTGACTTCAAACTATACTACAAGGCTACAGTAACCAAAACAGCATGGTACTGGTACCAAAACAGAGATATAGACCAATGGAACAGAACAGAGCCCTCAGAAATAATATCACACATCTACAGCCATCTGATCTTTGACAAACCTGAGAGAAACAAGAAATGGGGAAAAGATTCCCTATATAATAAATGGTGCTGGGAAAATTGGCTAGCCATAAGTAGAAAGCTGAAACTGGATCCTTTCCTTACTCCTTATACGAAAATTAATTCAAGATGAATTAGAGACTTCAATATTAGACCTAAAACCATAAAACCCTAGAAGAACGCCTAGGTAATACCATTCAGGACATAGGCATGGGCAAGGACTTCATGTCTAAAACACCAAAAGCAACAGCAACAAAAGCCAAAATTGACAAATGGGATCTAATTAAACTAAAGAGCTTCTGCACAGCAAAAGAAACTACCATCAGAGTGAACAGGCAACCTACAGAATGGGAGAAAATTTTTGCCATCTACTCATCTGACAAAGGGCTAATATCCAGAACCTACAAAGAACTCAAGCAAATATACAAGAAAAAACAAACAACCCCATCAAAAAGTGGGCAAAGGATATGAACAGACACTTCTCAAAAGAAGGCATTTATACAGCCAACAGACACATGAAAAAATGCTCATCATCACTGGCCATCAGAGAAATGCAAATCAAAACCACAATGAGATATCATCTCACACCAGTTAGAATGGCAATCATTAAAAAGTCAGGAAACAACAGGTGCTGGAGAGGATGTGGAGAAATAGGAACACTTTTACACTGTTGGTGGGACTGTAAACTAGTTCGACCATTGTGGAAAACAGTGTGGCAATTCCTCAAGGATCTAGAACTAGAAATACCATTTGACCCATCCATCCCATTACTGGGGATATACCCAAAGGATTATAAGTCATGCTGCTATAAAGACACATGCACACGTATGTTTATTGCAGCACTATTCACAATAACAAAGACTTGGAATCAACCCAAATGTCCATCAGTGACAGACTGGATTAAGAAAATGTGGCACATATACACCATGGAATACTATGGAGCCATAAAAAAGGATGAGCTTGTGTCCTTTGTAGGGACATGGATGCAGCTGGAAACCATCATTCTCAGCAAACTATTGCAAGAACAGAAAACCAAATATTGCATGTTCTCACTCATAGGTGAGAATTGAACAATGAGATCACTTGGACACAGGAAGGGGAACATCACACACCAGGTCTTATTGTTGGAAGGGGGTAGCGGGGAGGGATAGCATTAGGAGATATACCTGATGTAAATGACGAGTTAATGGGTGCAGCACACCAACATGGCACATGTATACATATGTAACAAACCTGCACGTTGTGCACATGTACCCTAGACTTAAAGTATAATAAAAAAAAAATGGACCCCCAATTTGTCAAATAAAATCTCCTGTTGGGTAATATTATAAAATATAATATAAAATGTAACCTTCCTCTATGTGGAAGCATCTGCCCAAAATGTTGATTTTGGTTTTAAACAATTAATATTTAGAAGATCTTCCTGAAAAGGCTAATTGAAATTGCTAGTGTAATATGAAAGGCAGTTCATGTCATCAGCATAGGAAACACTTGGAATCCTATTTGCAGGAAGTTTTTTGCACATTTTGTCTAAGGTTGTTCAGGAACAAGTTTAGAAGAATGGGGCAAGATACAGCCCTGTTTTACTGTATTTACAGTGAGAGTTTTCTTTAGCAGAGGTAATTCCTGCCTGGTTTGACCCTGTTACTGTTTTTGCTTAAGAGTCTCTGAAAAAAAAATCTGAAAAATCTTAATACATAGAGAGATCATGTAATTCAATCCATAAACAATTTTTGTCTATGAAATCAAATGTCAATAAAAAGTCAGCAAAAGCTATTAAAAGTATATTTATTCCTATTGAGATGAATCAGAACACTAAAACTATGATGAGTTATGGAACTGTTGTTAAAACTAAATCATTCCTGTTGCTCTGGCAAGAAGACAAATTATAAAAATCAACACCATCCTCAGAAAAAGTTGTTGTGAACATCTGAGAAGCTGAGAAGCTGTTCAGAATCCTAATGTACATTTAATGTTGGAGGTGGGTGATTAACACGTTTTAAGACAAGAAAGACCATTCTTTGTATTCTGTTTGTAGAGTCTATACTGAAGACATAAATTGTAATAGAATAACTGATTTGAAAGAATTTGAACTCATAGTAAGGAAAATGTTTCAAAATCTAATGTCTTTCCTGGATATGTTGGCCTTTTTGTTAGCCAACATCGGATTCATCTATAGAGCTTTTCAAACTACATTGACCTGGGCATCATCTCTAGAAAGGGCCTGGATCCTTGGCCATTGCTTAGGAGAGCATAATCCATCAATAAGGATCAACTCCTAGGGAATAAAAAATAAGCTTCTAGCATGTTTCAGTTTATACATTTGGAAGTTATTGGTGAAGTAGCTGGCACTATTAACCTATCCACGTGGCTAGAAGAATATATGTGTAGAAGGAAAATAAGAGTACAATTTTAGGAACTCTCTGACCTGCAGGCTTCCCATCCTTCCTCGGGAGTCTGATACATCAGCTATTAATCCAGAGAGATGGTCCTCTAGGATGAATAAACTGCTGGGAAGGGTTCTTACATGCTTTTCCCTAGATAACAGGGCCATAAAGCCATCAGCTGATACATACACCCCTACACTTCAGCACATTCAGCTCATTTCATACTTTTTCCTTTGGCTCATGCTTGAGCATATAGTCTAACCAGATTGAACAGAGCTACCTTAACATTTGGCTTATTCTCAGTGTACATCTGATCCTGTTTCAACAATGCAGAACGATTTTTCTAGTCACCTAGCACTCACTACTTCCTTACCACAACTTTATTAGAAACCCCTATTATTTCTTCTAGGAACCACATCATAAAATCCCAAGAACCAAATTTGATGTTCTCTCTCTCTCACTCGCTCCTTTCTGATACCAGTTTGCTTAATTTTTCAGCAGGTAAAAAATAAAGAAGTATCACATAAAAAGCAGCCATAGCAAGGGATAGAGTATTCCTCAGACAGTAGGGCTTAGGTGACAGAGCCAAAGGCATCCACTCTCTCCGAGCTTCCTGAGCCTCCCACCACAACATTCTAATTCTGCATGCTGTCAAACCCAAAGGACTTAATACTGAGGGGTGATTTACTGGGATGAAAGGAGAAGCCATCACTTTCAACCAGTGATCAGGAGTGTCAAATATAACAAACAATTAATATTAAATAACACTGATACCCTTGAGTCATTGACTTCATTGTCTGATGGCAAAATCATGGAGGAGAAACCTAAGATATTGAACAAAAGGTAATTTATTCTTTAAAATGTAGGTTACTTGTAAGCAGAGCATGCTTACTCCCCTGGGAAGGGAAGGGGGAAAATTCAGGTGAGCACCAGTGTGTTTACTTGCCTTGCCAAATTTCAAGATAAAATTCTTTTTTTGTGATTTCCAGAAACATTCTGAGCTGACAGAATCAGGGAATATGCAGCTGTTTGCCTTTTGTAAGTTAAAGTTGAATGTGTCTACGGTTTCTGATTTGCTAACTCTGAAAGGGCTTGACAAGCTTGGTGAATAGAGTGCACCTGACCAATTTCTTGAGATGGGAGAATTTATAGACTCTCTCAGCTAACATAGCCAAGGCTTCTGGGAGAAGTTATCAAGCTCCCCAGGCTGAGAGTATACTAACATTGATGAGAATGAAATTGGATGTGCATGCGGCTAAACACTGGGCTCTGGAATAAAATGAAAACTTGAAAGGGGATCACATTTGGGTAAAAAAAAAAAAAGAGTAGTGTGGCAAACAGGGAATTCAACTGGATGAGATTCTCAATTGTTGGGAGAGAAGGGTGTCTACACATTATAACTCAAGTGAATAACACAGGTAAGTTCAAGCAGAAAAGAAGTTGGGAAATTATGACTGTGGAAAGGTTATTAGTATAAATGATTATACATTTGCCTATTGTGCATATGTTTTGTATATATGTGCATCTTTTGCTTAACCAAAGAACCTGTTCAGTTTTTCTCCAGGTAAACAAAGGAGGTTTTCAGAAAAACTTTCTTTTACTGGTTGTGATAATCAAAGGATTTTTCTTTCAATAAAAGGCTGCATTTATCTCAAGAGAGGGAGTAAATTAGGTTTCCTGATTTCAAGACATTGCGGATCCCAGGACTGGGATGTAAAGCCTCCAGTGCTGAAACTGCAGAGAGAGAAAATGCCAGCCCTAATCAGCTTCTCTTTATTAATTTATGTTTTTTCTAGGATATACCAACCTAGGGGAAAGGGAGAGGAAGGAAAAGCGATAGGCAAATCACAATTTCCCTCCCTCTCTCCCTCCAGACCTGACCTGTAAACACTTATTCCTCCTCAAATTATCCACAACATTTCTGAACATCCCAGTGGCATCAATCAGGCATTTCATGGCAGAGGATGGGCATCGTCTCAGCTGTTCCCGGCATTCTCTATTTCCTCTTGCTGCCTGTTTCTCAGGCATGGTATTGGAGGCACCTCTGCTGCTCTGCTTACTCTTGTCAGTGTCCTTAACACCAATGCAGGTGCTGTCCATCCCTGTGCTGACAGTGTGAATCTGCTAACTGTGCTGTGTCACAGGGGTGCCATCTGCCATCCCTGCAGAGACACAGATGCTGTCTGCTGTCACAGTAAAAGCTAATGGTGTCAATGCAGGTGATATGTGATTTATAGTTCCTTTAGTTTTCACTCAGGTTTAATTGGATGTCTCTTACCCCTCAGAGCCCAGTCCAGTAGAGACTGCATCAAAACACGCCATGAATGATAACATTCTGAATCCTCAAAAATCCCTTCTCATTTAAGACACTGGTCCACACACTCCTTTTACCAAAGTTAAAGAATGTCTTGACATTTTCTTTCCTTGGATTGTGTCCTTCCAAAGAGGTTTCTCATTCCTTGTAGTGGATAAGGTAGGCCTCTCCTTATCCTATGGTGAATGAGGTAGGCCTGTCTCCAGTCTTCTAGACATGACCTACCTTGTCTGAATCCAAAGTCACTACTGGGTTACTAAAATTCACTCATTTATTCATTCAACGAATAGTGTTATTGAACACTTATTTACCAGGGATTCTTCTAGATGCTAGGGATGCAATGGTTTTTATAAACATTAATATTATTTATGCCTTCATGAAGCTTTCATTGTACTAGGGAAAATAAAATAATAATAAAATAAATGAGACTAAGTTTATATAATTGGAAGAGAGCTGACTCTATCAAAACATGAGGAAATTTTTGAATCTACACTTTGAAGAAAGGAAAATCAATTTGCTCAAGTTCATTCTGGAAGTAGGTCAACACAATAAAAGGTTCCAATGCTTATGACCTTCTCAACAAGAGTTTTAGAGAAATGTTCAAAACTACCTGGATAATCTCCAGCAACAGTCCTAGGAAACAGAATTATAGATCTCCCCTAGGTGAAGCTTCACAATTATTTCCTTCCCTGTGATCAGGAGCACTCAGTATAATTGGCCACAGTCAGCAGTCATGAATTTCAGAACACAAATCATCCATGAGGGTTCTGAAGTATCCTGAAAATAAGATAGGAGCATTGTTCCAATTCATTCAGAACCATCTTTGAGGTTAGTCTCACAGTTCGCCTTCAGAATTAGTTTGACCACTGGCTCTCCTAACTTTCCTGAACAGAAAAGGCCCCAAGACAAGGGTGTCTTGACTATGAAGCCACTGCAATTTCCACTTTCACTACCACCATCTACATGGTCATCACTACTTTTGTGCTGGGTCCTGGGGCAGGTAACCTTTGGGAGATGGAAGGTGGAGAGCGAAGGCTCAGGGAGCACTTCCTACCACAGAGCCAATAGGTGGAGAGGCCGGAGAGAATCCTCCTCACTCCCCAGCTAATGAGGTGCCAGGAATCTGAAAAATAATAAATATTCTTAGAAGGAATGAAAAATAGTCCCAGGCCATGTTAGAACAGAGCAGGTCATAGCTGCCACTTAGGTGCAGACAAGTACAAAACCATTTGCAATATCTCAAGCACAGATGCCACAGTGCAGGGCCCCAGGCTAGTGAAAGACCCATGGGCACAAAGGTAGTGATGATGCTCACATGGCTGGCAATCGTGGTAGGTATAAAAATGGAATTGCAGTGGAAGCAGCATTTTGTTGTCATAAAACTTCCCCCCTATTCTTCCAAGATCACTCAAACCTTTTGGATAACAGATCATCCAAGTCCCTGGCCTCCACTCTCTTCTCAATAGTCACTCTCTTCTCAATAGTCTTACCTCTCTTCTCAATAGTCACTCCTGACAGCTACTATCCTCATGCCCTGGGTATTCCTCCCTGCACTCGGCTCTCCCCAACCCGACCTCAGTGTCCAAATATTGCCACAGCTCTGCCCATTGGACAAGTCTGGATTATGCATCAGGGTATCTTCTTCTTATCCCTAGACCTTATCCCTCAATTGGAGCAGATTCCTTCTGTCAAGACACTTTAATATCTCAATATCTACAGTTGATTTCCTACAGAAGCCTCTAGCACACTGGTGTGGACCCCAGAAAGACAATCCATGTTATTGCTTCTCCACAAATATCTATTGTGTTTCATTATGTAAAAGGTTGAACTTACTATTAGAATTTCAAAGCTGCAATCGACCTCTGCCTTCTAGACTTTATGATCTCTCACACTCACCTGTGGAATTTAAACCTTAACACATGGTATGTGCTATGTGCTATGTGCTATTGGGAGACCTGGGTCAAAAGGAACTAATTTTCAGTAGGGTAGAATGAAGGAGTTATGGAAATCTAATATATAGCATGGTGACTATAGCTATTAGGTTGGTGCAAAAACAATGAAAAGTAATGGCTAAAACTGCAATTGCTTTTGCACCAACCTAATGCTAATACTGTGTTGTATACTTCAAATTTGCTAAGAGTAGGTCTTAAATATACTTACCACAAAAAAAATGTAATTATGTGAGATGATGGATAGGTTAATTAACTTGATTGGGGTAATTATTTCACAATATACACTCATATCAAAACACCGTGTCATACACGGTAACTGTATACAAGTTTTATTTTTCAATTATAACTGAATAGTGAAGAGGGAACAAAAGAGAAAGAAAAAGAGAATAAACTTTACTAAGAGGTAAATGAATAAATGAATAATGCATAGATAAATAAACAAAATGTTCACATTATGTCGTGGTTCACTAGTTCAAAGTTATGGATTTAGGAACTCAATAAAATAAACATATTTAATGTTTGCATTGATTTGGAGCCTTTAGTCATGAGAAGGAGACATTCTACTGATAAGGAAAGAACTACTCAAATATCCTCAGGCCAGAGGGAGAGTTAACTGCGTGGTGTGCAACCAGTGCAGTCTCACAAGGTCATGCATGTGAAAAGGTCTCACACTTGGTTTAATGCTTTGCTGTCATGATCTTGAAATTCTCAATAATTTTGAACAGGGGTCTTGAATTTTTATTCTGCACTGGGCCCTGTAAATTAAGTAGCTAGTCCTGCATGAATGGGTTAAGATCATGCAGTCCACATATTAGTGGAGTCTTAAATCAGAAGAATTGGCAGGAAGCTCCCAAATAAAACTCAAATAAAATTACAGAAAAGAAAATACAAATCAATTAGCATCAACTTTTGACTTATCCTAAGGGACTCAAAAGTAAAAGAAAAATCAGCCATCCAACCTACCTCACAATCAGGGCAAAATTCCTCTTTGGTATAAGCTCTTCAATCTGTTCTTACTTTATGCTTTTAATCCCTTATACAAGGAAAGTCTCAGAATCTCCACAAGGAAAAGTCTAGGGTAATCAGAGGGAATATCATGGAAGAGTCAGGGCTTGACAATCTCTTTGTTTACATGAGTAAATGTGGCATTTATATGGAGACTATGTCTATATGGAGAATAAAGGAGGTTTTTCCAAATAAGAGACACAGAGTTGGCATAGCATATGCTAAGATTAGGCGCAGTATAGGGTGTATATGGAAGAGCGATGAAAATGTAGTTGGATAGGGATTGAAGGAAAGAGGCAGATCCAGAGGGAACTGGCAAAGAGGTTCAAAACTGGGTAATAGAGAAGCAAGATAGACTCCTGAGAAAGGCAATAAAGTAACAAGTGTGGTTTTGTCTGAAAGCTTGCTTGACAAATATTTGCCTTTTGGTCTGGGGTGAGAAAATATGTAATAAAGACAGCCAATAGGGAGAATGTTACAATCATCTACAATGATGCCAGTAAGCACTGGAATTAAAGGAAGAAAGTAAGAGGTGATTTTTTTTTCTAATGGTCTCCAGAATTTTTGGTGATCAATGGGGAATCCAGATTAAAAAGAGAAAAGTTGAGGACTTAATACAAACCCTTGGGCAGGATTTATATTCACCATCAAGGAAAATTATTGAAACCAGAAGACATACAGAAAGAAAGGTAAGAGAGACAGAGAGACAGAAAAATGAAGAGAGGGAAATACTTTAAAACATTTTATGCAGAGAGGTGTTTCTAAGATAGTCAACAAGGGGAAAAAATAGGTAGAGGACCCCTGGATTTGGCAACAAGCAATTTAATATTGTTTAAGGTTTAATACAGCACTTTTCAAAAGTGAAACATTGATGAAGTTTTATTTTGTAATTTTACATTTAAGTCCCCGAGATAATACTCCAGAGAACATGACCATGCATTCTGCTTGCCATAATACCCCTAGTACTTAGTACAACGTGATGAGAAATCAGCCTTCCATAATCAACAGAGCCCTCCATAATCAACAGAGAAGACATATAATGTCTTCTAAAAGGGAGAGATCTCAATTAGAAAGACAATATCATGTCTTACTTCTCTTGACAAATGATATAACCCCTTTACAAATCCTAAATATGATATTGGACAAATGCAGTGACCTTTTATTTTCAATATTGCCGTCAAGTGTTTTCAAAGAGCATTTTCAAAGGATGGTAACATAACAACAAAATGCACTTTGCTCTCCCCTGCTGAGCATCTTGATGTATCCCTGAGGGTCCTGAAGGCTCCTTCTTCCCTGCTGACCACAAAGCAAATCTTGGAGGTTGTCTTAACTATCCTCAAATGTCAAAGACAGCCTATCATTTTCTCATATTAAAGAGCTATTTAGTATTTGAGGTGATAGATGTGTTTGCTTTGTGTGATGGTCCCCAAATGATGAACTCTCTCCTCCTCCTGCAATGCAGCTGTGTAAACAGGAAAATCTTGTTGGTGAATTTTGTGGCATCTATTTTCTATAACAAATGCTAGGAATATAAAAGGCACTCCAAAAAATTTGATGAATGAAAGAATAGTGCTGCATCCTCTACATTAAGACTTCTAGATAGTTGTCCATCCCCACATAATGACACTGAATTTGCTTTGTTTGAAGCCTTAAAAAGAAATAGGTCTTTATTTGTCCATTATACCTCAATAAAGCTGGAAAAGAATTAAAATCAGAAATGGTTGATGGTCAGAGTACAAAGTCTCAATTAGATGGAATACATTGTCGTTGTCATTGTTTTACTTTGAGATATATTGCACATTGTGGTGAATGTAGTAAATAATAACCCATCACCCATTTCAAAATTGCTACAACAGTACATTTCTAATGTTCTCACGAAAAAAATAAGTATTTGAGGCGATAGATGTGTTTGTTTGATTTAATTATTCTATATTGTATTCATAATTCATAACATCACTTTGTTCCCCATAGATATATATAATTATAACTTGTCAATTTATAATTAAAAATAAAAATTAAAAAAAAAGAAATGAGTCAGTCCGGAGGGAGCTCATCAGTTGGGGAGCATCACACGAAGCAAACAGATTCACTGGGCTACAAATATTCTGGTTCCTAAAATCAGAATAACGAAAAGACAAAGCAAGAAGACAATATAAAGGTTAACATATGTGCTCCTGTTAATTAAGAAAAAGTAACAACATCCCATACAAACACATTTTTTAGGCCAGGTGCAGTGGCTCACACCTGTAATCCCAGCACTTTGGGAGGCTGAGGCAGGCAGATCACCTGAGGTCAGGAGTTCGAGACCAGCCTGGCCAACATGGTGAAACCCGGTCTATACTAAAAATACAAAATTAGTAGGGCAAAGTGGTAGGCGCCTGTTATCCCAACTACTCAGGAGGCTGAGGCAGGAGAATCGCTTGAAACAGGGAGGCAGAGGTTGCAGTGAGCTGAGATCACGCCATTGCACTCCAGCCTGGGCAACAAGAGTGAAGCTCTGTCTCAAAAAAAAAAAAAAAAGAAAGAAAGAAAGAAAAAGAAAACAATATACACACACGCACTTTATATGTGACTTAGAAATTGTAGGAAAGGCTAGAAGAACCAAGGATATGTTTTTCTTCCCACCAAACCTGCGACTGGAATCAGTCCTAAAAGTGACAGCAGGCCTGGCGCAGGGGCTCAACCCTATGATCCCAGCACTTTGGGAGGCCGAAGCAGGCGGATCACGAGGTCAGGAGATCGAGACCATCCTGGCTAACATGGTGAAACCCCATCTCTACTAAAACACAGAAAATTAGCCAGGCATAGTGGTGTGCACCTGTAGTCCCAGTTACTAGAGAGACTGAGGCAGAAAAATTGCTTGAACCCGGGAGGCGGAGGCTGTGGTGAGCCGAGGTCGGGCCACTGCACTCCAGCCTCGGCGACAGAGCGAAACTCCATCTCAAAAAAAAAAGTGAGGGCAGGGGAATACCTACATGGGAATGCCCCAAACCATCCCTAGGTGGGACCAGGCGGGATTCCAAAGCAAGTGACACTAACTGCCAGGGCGATCAGTGCAAAGCATTTATTAGGGAAGCTTATGACTGCTGCACGATCATTGTGACAATGAAAGAAAAAAGGTGTTTTACCCAGGTATGTCCACAGTGTGTGGGGGACAAAGTACAGAGTTTATGAGGATTTAAGGAATTTGGCTCAGGACTGGGGCCCATTTCTTTCAGTGTTTTGGGCAACAACATAGATACCTTTATCAGTGCTAGGAATGCTCACGGCCCTAGTTTGGGTTCAAGCCTGCTGGGAAAAACCTGCAGCTGGCAGGTCACAGAGCAGTCTATGCAGTCTCTGATTCTCAGTCAGGACACAGAAAGAAAGGGGGAAGAATTAGGGGACCCTATAATATGAGAATGAGTGAAATTATTAGAAAGAAGCAGCATATATTAAATGGAAAAAAAATACTGCAGGCAAGCAAAAATCTTCAGAGGAAATAACCAAAGAAACTGGAATAAAAATGGTCACCCAGAAAATGGCTACATATTTCTGATGTTTTATTTCTAAGATGTCACTACCAAAAATGTTAATAGCTAAAAAGGCTCCTAAACAATATCTGGAGCCATTGTGAGTATTGGCTAAAATCAACAAAATAGTACATAGTCATTGGAGTACATGTCATGCATAATAAAGAAGAATATCACAGGCAGAAAAACATACAGGTGCAAAACACAAAGGACCCAAGGACATCTCTCTAAG
This sequence comes from Macaca mulatta, assembly GCF_049350105.2. NCBI lineage: Eukaryota > Metazoa > Chordata > Mammalia > Primates > Cercopithecidae > Macaca > Macaca mulatta. The sequence goes on from NC_133409.1 coordinate 109,617,281, forward strand.
ATGATGGGGAAAAACATCCATAAACTATGCACAGATATAGAGGTGAAGGCAATGAACTGTACATAGACAAGGATGTGGTTTAAATTATGCTAGTGTCATGCTGGATAAACCAATAAAAGATCTGAATCGCTGCAACAAAAGCCCAAGGTTAATTGTGACAAACTCCACCAACAGCAGCACAGCAATAATGTAAAAAAAAGATGACTTTGGACAGAAGCTGTACAGAGGCTACTCTCTGCACCTGGAGAAGTTCAATAGAACTGCATGAAAGAAATCAGATATAAATCTGTCCAAAAGAGAAAGGAAATCTCTTAGATAGACAGATGGTATTTTTAAAATTATAATGAAACTAGCTTCAGAGAAATCTTTGACAGGGAAGTGAGGCAAGAAAACAAGCAGTATTAGCATAATGGGCCCCAGAGTCCAAGTACAATGCAAAGAATGCAAAATGTACAGTAGATATAAAGGGAGTCACTAACAGCCCCAATCCACCAAGGAGCATGGTCTCTCAGAATTGCCAAGAAAAATAAGAAAGGTTCTCATTAACTTTCTGCTTCCAAGTGACCCCTTCAAGTGCAGAAGTTTCCCTGGAAAACTCATGACCAGGAAATCAATCTCAATGGACAAAGAGAATTTGACCTCTGCCTAGTTATCCTCTACTTTGGAATAGTAGCCAGGTTGGAAAAACTGGGAGAAAAGGTGGCATGAAAACTGCCTTTAACTCTTTAACCACTGTTATGTAAAGAAGAAAATAATATCTTAACATTACAACCATCAAAAAATGCACAGATATGACAGAGGCTAGGGAACATGCTGTGTCCCTGTTTAAGTCTAAGAAAGAGAGTTTTTTCATAAGATATATAAGCTGAACTCCGGGGACTTTTGTACTTTCACCAAGCACATTCCTCTTCCAATGAAACTCCGTACTCTCTGTATCTATTGTGTGTGTGGGGTGGCGGGGGGGGGGGGGGGCGGCGCAAGGAAGAGGAAGAGAGGGAAGCAGCAGAGAGAACATTAGGAGAGACAGTTTGCTCCTAAACATGTGCCCTTTGCGCAAGGGGACATCATTCCTTTCACATCCAAATCAGCCAGTACCTACCACCTTGCCCACAGTAAGCCTGGTTAACAGAAGTCTGTGCTGCGGCCCTTGGTCTGAATAGGCATAGCTAAACCAATTAGCTGGGGAAGACAGAACAAAAGAGGGTCTCTCTGCAGATACCTCTTTCAATACCCTTCTGATGTTTCCTACAGTAGTAAGGGGGTGGGGTCAAGTCTAAACGACTTCCCTCTGAGTTTGTTGCTAATTCTATTTGACTACCCTCCACATTATTAATAAATATTATAATTCAGGCATTCTTAACAAACTCTACATGCCCTGACACTGCACCCTTTCTTCTAGGTCTGTCTTCTCTTCCAGATCTGCCCTCTCTTCCTCTGCCTTCCTTCGTCTTCCTTCTTAACACATCCGAGTTCTTTCTGCTGTCAACTGAAAAATTACAAATGTATACATTTAACAAGGAGACTTTATGTGATATAAAGAGTTACAGCCTGCAGGGTGGCCATCCTGACAGACTAGGAAATGTAGCCTCCAGTAGAACCCAGAAGCAGGCAGTTAAGGGAGTGGAGGGTGAAATGGGGATTTACACTGAATGGGTTGGC